>NC_068457.1:12254544-12287044 GCF_023373465.1 Oncorhynchus keta | reverse complement strand
TGGGTACAATCTTGAATGCTGATTGGTTAAAACCGCATTCCAGCCTGTGTCTATTCCACAAGTTACCACCGGTTAGATCTATGCATTAAAATGCCTATTTACTCTGTTTCATTTTACTGCGCAATCCACTGTGTCATCAGCCCAGCCAGGCAATTTATAAACTTAATCTGCACTCTAAAAAGCATCAACACATTATCTCACATTTCTTTTAGACTAAGATTTCATTTTCAACATTGGAGATTTCTATAAACCTTGGTTTTTGTCTATCCGACATTTGCAACATTGTTTCAATATTCAAATTCGATCTCCAGCTGTCCTATATCAATGAACGTGTCAGGAATCAGGATGAGACAGACAGGCAGGCAGGTTTTCTCAGCCAGTCGAAATCATGATTCAGCATCATTATTATGAATATATACAAATATCTATCAATAGAAAACAGGTCAAACTAAACGAAATGCAGCTAGTTTGCAGTCTTTACAGCTTCAGTTTTGTAAGGTTCTGCTTTTCTTTCCTTAGTCAACCTTGTGTTCTTTTTCTGTGTGTTCTTGAACATAGCCCTGTTTCTTTGTGTTCTGGAATGTAGCCCTGTTTCTTTGTGTTCTGGAATGTAAGCCTGTTTCTTTGTGTTCTGGAATGTAGCCCTGTTTCTTTGTGTTCTGGAATGTAGCCCTGTTTCTTTGTGTTCTGGAATGTAGCCCTGTTTATTTGTGTTCTGGAATGTAGCCCTGTTTCTTTGTGTTCTGGAATGTAGCCCTGTTTCTTTGTGTTCTGGAATGTAGCACTGTTTCTTTGTGTTCTGGAATGTAGCCCTGTTTCTCTGTGTTCTGGAATGTAGCCCTGTTTCTTTGTGTTCTGGAATGTAGCACTGTTTCTTTGTGTTCTGGAATGTAGCCCGTTTCTTTGTGATCTTGAACGTAGCCCTGTTTCTCTGTGTTCTTGAACGTAGCCCTGTTTCTTTGTGTTCTGGAATGTAGCCCTGTTTCTGTGTTCTGGAATGTAGCCCTGTTTCTTTGTGTTCTGGAATGTAGCCCTGTTTCTTTGTGTTCTGGAATGTAGCCCTGTTTCTCTGTGTTCTGGAATGTAGCCCTGTTTCTTTGTGTTCTGGAATGTAGCCCTGTTTCTTTGTGTTCTGGAATGTAGCCCTGTTTCTTTGTGATCTTGAACGTAGCCCTGTTTCTCTGTGTTCTTGAACGTAGCCCTGTTTCTCTGTGTTCTTGAACGTAGCCCTGTTTCTTCGTGTTCTGGAATGTAGCCCTGTTTCTCTGTGTTCTTGAACGTAGCCCTGTTTCTCTGTGTTCTGGAATGTAGCCCTGTTTCTCTGTGTTCTTGAATGTAGCCCTGTTTCTCTGTGTTCTTGAACGTAGCCTTGTTTCTCTGTGTTCTTGAACGTAGCCCTGTTTCTTTGTGTTCTGGAATGTAGCCCTGTTTCTCTGTGTTCTTGAACGTAGCCCTGTTTCTCTGTGTTCTTGAACGTAGCCCTGTTTCTTTGTGTTCTGGAATGTAGCCCTGTCTTTCATTTTTGTTCATCGATTTCATCTGCGTTTGTTTCTCACCTGGTCTCATCAGCTCCCTTTTTAGTTCAGTTCTTTCTGTTTGTATGGTTGTGAGGTATTGTTTGTTTTTGACTGCCTACCTATGTTTGACCATTGCCTGCCTGTAACCACAATTCCTGCCTTCTGTGAAGGCTTAATAAACATCTGCCACGCTCTGCACATGAATCTATACCTTTTTCTCCCTGAGTATTCATTACAAGTTTGACGCGATTGTGTTTGCTGTGTTGTTGGCTAGCTCCTCTGAACAAGTGTCCTGACGAGAGAGCACATTTTCTATGCCAGGTGAAATTGTGCATCATTAGCTCATTGTTATGGATCTACCCAAATAAATGTCTGGCAACCAAACTGATCGAACGAACGACGAGCCGGCTAGGGTAGCAACCCTAGATTTGTGCCCGGACTATATCTTGTGGAAGGATGAAATAGTATGAATAAATTAATAATATTGTTTTAATTAAAATATGTAAATCATTATTTGAATATGTTGGCAACCCGTTAAATATAAAAGTGATTATGCCCTCGAAGCCGGTGTTTAGAGGATATATTGTCACAGTTTGCCAATATAACAACACCATGCCAATATATATTCCAAACACCGGCTTCTTGGCGTTATCACTTAATTATAAACTGGGGGGTTTGAGCCCTGAATGCTGATTGGCTGACCGCCGTGGTATATCAGACCATATACCACAGGTATAACACAACATTTATTTTACTTCTCTAATTACCTTGGTAACCAGTTTATAATAGCAATAAGGCACCTCAGAGGTTTGTCATATATTACTAACTTACCACGGCTAAGGGCTGTATCCAGGCACTCACTAGGTGCCTTATTGCTGTTATATACCAAATATAACAGTAAACAAGTTGTGTCACACCCGTGGTATATTATCTGATATACACATGGCTGGAATGCTGTTTCAGAACCCAGGACCGAAACTACCCGGTTTCTAATAGTCATTTAATGGGAGTTGTAGGCTCCCGTTGCTGGATCACATATCAGACTGGGATGTATGCTATCCATTGTCTCTATGATTCATTTGCCAGATGTGAGAGTGAAGGGCCCCTCAGCCACAAAGCTCTTTCATAGCTAATATTCCCATAATGATAGCCAGAGATGAGCCAACATAAAGATCCCAGAGACAAACCAACATAAAGATCCCAGATAGATTATAGCTTTCAGAAATGTAATGATATTAAATACACATCCAGAAGACTTGTGAGAACTCAGGACTGATACAGCATTCTATGTGAAATCAGAAACTCATTGACCACTTAGCTAACTTAGCTTTTGATAGAGATCCTGGAAAAGTCAACAAGCTTCTCTTTGGATTTGCTAGTGCAATGCAGTGACCCAGAGGTCTCCTATAACCAGAGAAGAATTCACCAATGGCAGAAGTGGAGATATACCCATGGACTGGTTTCCCAGCACAGCAGCTCTATCGTCCGGCTATGTCGGTGTGGCTGTGCTGATAATGTGTTTTCCTGCTGTTCCACAGGTCTGGCTTTGTCACTTGATACCGTTGACCGCCTCAGACAGATGGATGACATGAAAGAAAGAGTCAACCTTTATCTCCCCTTTAGCCCTTTCACTCGTCCCCTTGATGCCCGCTCTGGGAAGGTTCCCAGGGGACCGTTTCAGGAGGAGAGGTTAGATACGGGCGAGTTGCTCTGAGGAGGAAACAGCAGTAAGTCTCAAATCTGATAACCACCACTTCAAACAACCACTTAAAGTCAGAGCTTTGTCTTTAAAAGAAAAAGGGTTTATCCACTGATATGAACCATATTGTAACCGGATTATACAAGGCTTCTGAATGATCTGTGTCACGTGTGATTTGGATGATCCTACTAGAATCTAGATCTCTGTTTTCTGATACATTTACCCACTTTATTCACCCCCACCATTGCGACAAGGCTGTAGCAGTGACATGGTCATATTCCGATAATTACACTAATAAGGAGTTACTTTCTAGCTGGTAATTATTTGTCCAGTTGTCATTAGGGTGGAAAGGGTGCATCTGATTGTGGCCCTCTGATGTCATCTGACTGGACTGCTGTAATACAGACCGTGGTGTAGTGGACATGGAATAGTAGTGCGTACAGAATCAACTGCTGTCACGGACAATGTGTGAGGCTCTTGGCCCTGTCTGAGAAGCTGATGCAACTAGCTGAAATAAAGCCAGTAGATTGTGACACTGACATGACATCACAGGAGTTCAATTACCAAGGATAATATAATCAAAAGGCAAGACCCTAGGGCCTCCCGGGTGGTGCAGTGGTTAAAGGTGCTGTACTGCAGCGCCAGCTGTGCCACCAGAGACTCTGGGTTCGCGCCCAGACTCTGTCGTAACTGGCCGTGACCGAGAGATCCGTGGGGTGATGCACAATTGGCCTTGTGTCGTCTGGGTTAGGGAGGGTTTGGCCCGTAGGGATATCCTTGACTCATTGTGCACCAGCTCCTGTGGCAGGCCAGGTGCAGTGCACACTAACCAAGGTTGCACAGTGTTTCCTCCGGAACATTGGTTCAGCTGGCTTCCGGGTTGGATGCACGCTAAGAAGCATTGGTTGGGTTGTGTATCGGAGGACGCATGACTTTTGACCTTCGTCTCTCCTGAGCCCGTACGGGAGTTGTAGCAATGAGACAAGATAGTAGCTACTAACAATTGGATACCATGAAAAAGGGGGTAATTATTTTGTTTTTTTTAACACACGATCACAGAGCATTCAATCGCATAATGGGATCACAGGGGGGACTTTTTTCTTCTGGCTTTTTTCATCATTGATCTCTGATTTTATAAGATCAACGAATATGGAGAAGGTTGTGCTTTCATTCCACACATTGGCTCCATTAACCTTTACATATTGAGGAATTAAACAGAGCGCCTCGTGGGTGACAAGAGTGACAACAACACCTCCAGCTACAAACCTCCACCCAACACCCTCTAGACTTTCTCAGAGAGCACCTTTTATTCCATGAAGTCTTTGAGATAAAATAAAAGATATTGTGTAAAAACAGGCAGGAAGGGTACTGGGGATTCCTGCACTGTTGATGCTATGTTAAAGAGCACATGATATTAACATCCCATTACCATCCCATTCACACACATTAACATGACAAGCTGCCTGAAGGGGGGGCCCAGTGCACCCTGGGATACCCCGGACAATAGAGCTCCTCCCACAGGTCAGTCACAGGGAGGAGGAGAGAAAAGGAGAGGAGAAGAAAAAAAGAATGAGAGAGAGAGAAGAGAGAAAGAGGGAGAAAGAAGTAGGGCTGGTGTAAGGGAAAAGGGTAGAGCAGGACAAAGAGAAAGAATAGGCAGGGGGATACAAAAAAAAGAGGAGTTTGAGTGGGCGGACTAACTTGAGGGAGAGACGCAGACTGAAAAGTGCTCCGAAAGGCATCTAGAGCTATAGGACACTGAGATTGTGTTATATAAACTACGGTTCTATGGAGAAAGTATCCAACCGGTCCATCTGTGTATGCATTCCTGTGTACTGTTTACACACAACCTCAAATGACAGACAATCTTTACTTGATTTCAACTGGTATTGCTAATATCTCTTGAATGAAATGATTTGTCATTAATTAGTAATAGTAATAAGGACACTGTAAAGTTGTTTCATGTAAATCATGGAGATTTTAATTGTATTTTTCCTCTGTTCAGTCCTCCACTTATCCCACTGACTCATCTTACACAAACAAACCTCGGTCTTGCACAACACCACAAGTGTTCCCAAATTCATCAATATTTATCAGTCAACACCCTCTACTTCTGATGTTTAGATTCTGGCAAATTTTGTAGCCAACCCCCGTCCTCTCTCACTCGCTCTCTCTCTCCCCGCCTCCTCTCTCGTTCCCCCCTCTGTTTTCTTTTTAGATGTTTGCCCCGAGGCCCTGGCCACAGTTCATACACGACAAAACACTTCTAGATTTTTGCATCATTTGCTGACCCGCAGAGGTCACTGGGGGCCAAAGGGTCATGGGTAGAGGCTTTGACTGAATTGTGCAGGGGCCATCTTGGAGGGAGAGCAGAGCAGACCTTTTCTCTTTCTTCTCTGTTCTCCTCCGTCTTCTGAAATCGGAGATGTGTCCTCCCTTCTCAATAAATCTCTTGTCACTTCCTCAGTTGAACAGGGTTCACGTTCCAACTGAATTCAGGCCTTGGTTTTTACTTCTTCCATCCATATTCTTTTTCAATTTGGAGCCTAGGTATACCGGTATGTCTTTTCTATTGGGAGGAAGTTAGTCCTTGGGAGGTAACACATTCAAACCATTTCTATCTGAAACAAATGTGTGTCTAGACGGCTTATCAGTGTGTGGCTGCCATGTATGTGTCTATGACTCCTGGAGGCACAGTCTCCTCCTGTGTGAGTGAGTGGGTTAAGCTCTGAGTGGAGAGGGAACACGAAGAGGCTTCCTGACGCCTGATCACTCGCAGTGTGAGTCTAATCATGGCACTGAGACGCCCCTGTGTGAGAAAGCAGAGAGCAGAGCAACACACTCAGCACACCAAGAGAGAGAGAGAGATGCCAGAGGAGGAGAGGGAGAGGAAGGGATAGGAATTAGATAAGTGGTTAGTGTTTTAGAGAGGGAGGGAGGAATTGAGAATCCATTTTAATGTTTCAGAAGCCATTGCAAAATCATCTGTGTATCGCTCTATGTTTAACTGTAACCCATAATGCTATGGGGCAGTTTCAGGACCCTCCAATCACATTCTAAGGAGATGCAATGCGCCATTAGGCAAAACATATGAGCTGTCCTCCCAGGAATAGCCCTGGGTTCATTGCTAGCTTCCCCCTCTTCCCCACTCCCCTCTTCCCCCGCTCCCCTCTCCCTCCCACAGGCACAGAGGGGTAGAGGCTTGGGGCTCAAAGGAGTAGGGCAACCTAAACATAGACCTCTGGCTGGGGGGGGGAGGAGAGAGGGGTGTGGGGGTGTGGAGGAAGTTCAAACGGCCAATTGTTTCTATACAAGCAACTTGACCACATGGTCATTAGTGGCATGATAAAGCTCAGTGGGAGTAGAGGAAGTGTCCGGCCGGAGTCAACTAACCTAAACACTGCTGTAAATCTCAAAAGGGGCTCTGAACTGTCATGCTGATGATGAGTACACACATCTGTGGCGATGAGTACTCGTCTTTAGTTGGGGTCAGAAATAGAGAGAGAAGAGCACATGACAGCAGCTAACAACGCCATCCTCTGCCTAACAACATTTCCCAAGTCACTACTCCACTTTAGGTAGAATGAGACATAAACTGTAAGTCAGTATGTGAAGTGTGTGAGCTGCAGACATGGACTAGCAAGGACAACAGCTAGCCTCCTCTGGGAAAGAGGTCACACGTCTAATACAAGGTTAGGACAATTACAGGGTTATTAATTGGACAGTGCTCGCTCTGGGCTGCTCTGGGCTGATAGACTGAGGAGGCACAGATATGTAAGCACCATCCCTTACATGTAGTTCAAGCGAGAATGCGGACACAAATACACACACAAACACACACACCAAAGAGAGAGACACACACACACACACTGAGAGAGAGAGAGAGAGAGAGAGAGAGAGAGAGAGAGAGAGAGAGAGAGAGAGAGAGAGAGAGAGAGAGAGAGAGAGAGAGAGAGAGAGAGAGAGAGAGAGATGCACACAGACACACACACTTATATAAAACACATACTGCAGTGACATTTATTTGGTGTGAAAGTCACACAGGGATGTGATTCCCCTGAGAGAAGAAATATGAATGGCTCATTCCTTTACCAATGAGATTACCATACCCTCCATCTCTACCTTCATGTTGGAGGTGGAGAAAGATGTCTGGAGGATGAGACAGGGCCGATTGCAGGGTGTCGGGCCTCAGAGCTGCAGGGGTTGGGATACCCCAGAAAGACTCAGAGAAGACAGAGATGGGATTAGAGATGAGATTAGGGCAGAAGACACACAGAGATACTGCCAGGCAGGCTTCAATAAAAGATATCATCCGTGCATGGCATTTTTGGTTGATCTCTCTCTCTAGTTTGTCCTGACAGGCAGTCAGGCAGAGACACACATAACCTCCCCTGTTCTTACCAGAGGCTGCATTCTAAACGGTGTGCTCCATGTCAGTGTGTTTGAGCAGAGTGATTTCAGAGGCTCACTCGAGGCACCTCACTGTGGCTGTGAAAGGCTGAGAACAGCTTGATCTCTGGAGCAGTGAGGGCTCTATTCAACCTGTATTGCTGAGGCGTGAGAGATACACTAGAAATGTAAGGGTCATTTCCTATTGAGCCGACATCTGCAGCGTTTGCCGTGAATGCAGTCTCCGCTAACACGGGAACGTTGCCTTCAAATTTCAATCAAGCTGGAACGCGGAATTTCGAATTGAATAGAGCTCTAAATTAATACTCAACAAACCCTGGAATTCAACAGTTCACACAAGAAAGGCCTAATGGAATTAAACCCTTTAAGTGGCAAAGCTTTGACTCCAGACCTTTTTATTTAGTCAGCTTGACAGGCAGATCAAGGCTTTACTCCTGTGTTATGGCAACACGTGCTGGGTATAGAAACAGTAGGTTCAACTGCCGGTCACATGAGAGGGAGAGCGGGAGAGGGAGAGAGGGAGATAGAGAGAGAGAGATGTGTGAGAGAGAGCGAGATGGGTGTGTGTGTGTGAGAGCGAGAGGGAGGGAGTGTGGTTTCCCTCCCTTCCTCTCTATAATCCTTCCTCTCTACATCCCTCTCTCCCTTCCTCCATCCCTGTCTCCCTCACTCCCCCCTCCTTCCATCCCCCCTCCCTCTAGCCCTCTCTCCCAGGGAGCTATTGTGGATCCCCAGGACAATGGGAGGTTCTTCCTGCTCCACTGAGAGAGAAGAGAAGAGTAGTCTGCTGGAACGGGATGCCATGGCGTTTACAGCCCTGCGGTCTTAAATACCTCGACTGTGTCAGCATCAGTCTAGTGTATGTTCAGTTTTTTTTTTTAAATGTAACCTTTACTTAACTACGGAAAGTCAGTTAAGAACTAATTATTATTTACAATAACGGCCTACCCCGGCTAACTGTGCGCCGCCCTATGGGACTCCCAATCACGGCCGGTTGTGATACCTGGAATCGAATCAGGGTCTGTAGTGGCGCCTAAAGCACTGAGATGCAGCGCCTTAGACCGCTACGCCACTCGGGATGGGACATCACGCCCAGAGCATACACATATACAGTTGAAGTCGGAAGTTGACATACACCTTAGCCAAATACATTTAAACTCAGTTTTTCACAATTCCTCACATTTAATCCCTGTTTTAGCTCAGTTAGGATCACCACTTCATTTTAAGGATGTGACATGTCAGAATAATAGTAGAGAGAATGAATTATTTCAGCTTTTATTTCTTTCATCACATTCCCAGTGGGTCAGAAGTTTGCATACACTCAATTAGTATTTGGTAGCATTGCATTTAAATTGTTTAACTTGGGTCAAACATTTCAGGTAGCATTCCACAAGATTCACACAATAAGTTGGGTGATTAACAACATGATGCAGCCACACCTGTGCTTCACGGTTGGGATGGTGTTCTTCGGCTTGCAAGACTCCCCCTTTTTCCTCCAAATATAAAGATGGTCATTATGGCTAAACAGTTCTATTTTTGTTTCATCAGACCAGAGGACATCTCCAAAAAGTACGATCTTTGTCCCTTTGTGCAGTTGCAAACCGTAGTCTGGCTTTTTTATGGTGGTTTTGGAGCAGTGGCTTCTTCCTTGCTGAGCGGCCTTTCAGGTTATGTCGATATAGGACTCATTTTACCATGGATATAGATACTTTTGAAAGGCACTTTTCCCACCAAAGTACATTAAACTCTAGGAGACAGAACTCGTCTCCTTCCTGAGCGGTGTGACGGCTGCGTGGTCCCATGGTGTTAATACTTGCGTACTATTGTTTGTACAAATGAACGTGGTATCTTCAGGCATTTGGAAATTGCCCCCAAGGATGAACCAGACTTGTGGTGGTCTACAATTATTTTCTGAGGTCTTGGCTGATTTATTTTGATTTTCCCATGATGTCAAGCAAAGAGGCACTGAGCTTGAAGGTAGGCCTTGAAAATCATGCACAGCCATACCTCCAATTGACTCAAATGATGTCAATTAGCCTACCAGAAGCTTCTAAAGCCAAGATATTTTCTGGAATTTTCCAAGCTGTTTAAAGGCACAGTCTACTTAGTGTATGTGAACTTCTGACCCGCTGGAATTGTGGAATCTGGAATCTGTCTGTAAACAATTGTTGAACAAAATGTCTTGTGTCATGCACACAGATGTCCTAACCGACTTGCCAAAACTATAGTTTGTTAACAAGAAATTTGTGGAGTGGTTGAAAAATGACTTTTAATGACTCCAACCTAAGTGTATATAAACTTCTGACTTCAACTGTATTTACTTGAATGTACAATACCGTTTGATATGCATCAACAGCAACCATGGTAAAATCCTCTGCATTATCATTAACAGCAGACTCATATATTTCCTCAGTGAAAACAATGTACTGAGCAACTGTCAAATTGCCTTTTTACAAAATGACCTTACTACAGACCACATATTCACCCTGCACACCCTAATTGACAAACAAATCAAAACAAAGGCAAAGTCTTCTCATGTTTTGTTTATTTCAAAAAAGCTTTTGACTCAATTTGGCATGGAGGGTCTGCTATACAAAGGGTTGGAAAGTGGTGTCGGGGGAAAAACAAACAACATTATAAAATCCATGTACACAAACAAAACGTGTGCGATTAAAATTGGCAAAAAAGAGACATATTTCTTTCCACAGGGCAGTGGGGTGAGACAGGGATGCAACTTAAGCCCCACCCTCTTCAACATACATATCATCGAATTGGCGAGGGCACTAGAACAGTCTGCAGCACCGGGCCTCACCATAGAAGAATCTGAAGTCAAATGTCCACTGTTTGTTGATGATCTGGTGCTTCTGTCCCTGACCAAGGAGGGCCTACAGCAGCACCTAGATCTTCTGCACAGAGTCTGCCAGACCTGAGCCCTGAAAGTAATCTCAGTAAGACCAAATTAATGGTGTTCTAAAAAAGGTCCAGCTGCCTGGACCACAAATACAAATTCCATCTAGACATCGTTGCCCTAGAGCCCACAAAAAGCTATAAATACCTCGGCCTAAACATCAGCGCCACAGGTAACTTCCATAAAGCTGTGAACGAGCTGAGAGAAAAGGTAGTAGTAGTAAGGCCTTCTGTGCCATCAAAAGGAACATAAAATTTGACATACCAATTAGGATCTGGCTAAAAATATTTGAATCAGTTATAGAACCCATTGCCCTTTATGGTTGTGAGGTCTGGGGTCCGCTCACAAACCAATAATTCACAAAATGGAACAACCACCAAATTGAGACTCTGCAGTAGAATTCTGCAAAAATATCCTCAGTGTACAACGTAAAACACCAAAATAATGCTTGCAGAGCAGAATTAGGCCGATACCCACTAATGATCAAAATCCAGAAAAGAGACGTTAAATTACAAGCACATAAAAGGAAGCGAGAAGGTTTGGCATATTGATTGCAGCACCAGCGCGGGCAATACACTGGACCATTTCTACTCTAACTTCCGCAATGCATACAAGGCCCTCCCTTCAGCAAATCCGACCATGACTCCATCTTGCTTCTACTGCCCAAACAGAAACTCAAACAGGATGTACCCGTGACTAGAACCATTCAACTGGTCTGACCAATCGGAATCATCGCTTCAAGATTGTTTTGATCACGCGGACTGGGAAATGTTCCAGGCAGCCTCAGAGAATAACATCAACCCCCCCCGAGCATGCACAGAGCTGCTGGCTGGTGTGTTTACGGACATATTCAATCGCTCCCTATCCCAGTCTGCTGTTCCCACATTTATCAGGATGGCCACCATTGTTCCTGTACCAAAGAAGGCAATGATAACTGAACTAAATGACTATCGACCCGTAGCACTCACTTCTGTCATCATGAAGTGCTTTGAGAGACTAGTCAAGGATCATATCACCTCCACCTTACCTGCCACCCTAGACCCACTTCAGGTCCACAGACGATGCAATCGGCATCACACTGCACACTGCCCCATCCCATTTGGACAAGAGGAATACCTATGTAAGAATGCTGTTCATCGACTACAGTTCAGCATTCAACACCATAGTACCCTCCAAGCTCATCACTAAGCTGGAGGCCATGGGTCTCAACCCCGCTCTGTGCAATTGGGTCCTGGACTTTCTGACGGGCCGCCCTCAGGTGATGAAGGTAAGAAACAACATTTCCACTTCGCTGACCCTCAACACTGGGGCCCCACAAGGGCTAAACAACAATCACGAACTCAGAGAGGCTGCTGCCTACGTAGAGACTCAAATCATTGGCCACTTTAATAACTGGATCACTAGTCACTGTAAACAATGCCACTTTAATAATGTTTACATATCTTACATTACTCATCTCATATGTATATACTGTATCTTATACCATCTATTGCACCTTGCCTGTGCCGCTCATCTGTATATTTATATGTACATATTCTTATTCCATCCCTTTAGATTTGTGTGTTTTAGGTAGTTGGGGAATTGTTAAACAAATCCATTTTTGATAAACTCCCATATCTATTGAGGGAAATGCCACAATGTGCCTTCACAGCAGCAATATTTGTTGCCACAAGAAAAGGTCAACCAATGAAGAACAAACACCATTGTAAATACAAAGCATATGTATGTTTATTTATTCTCCCTTTTGTACTTCTACTATTTGAACGTTGTTGTAACACAGTACATAGCCATAATATGACATTTGAAATGTCTCTAATCCTTTGGAACTTGTGTGTGTGTAATGTTTACCGTAATTGTTTTGTTTGTTTCCCTTTTGTTTATTATTTATTTCACTTGCTTTGTGAATGTAAACATGTGTTTCCCATGCCAATAAAGCCCTTGAATTGAAGGAAAGAAAAGAAAGAAAGAAAAAAAGAAAGAAAGAAAAGTAAGAAACATTGGCATTAATATTCTCACACCTGGCTCAGACACCTGATATAAAACTCCCATAACCACAGATCTATTGGATACAGTTCCCTGCAGCTGGCATAGTAGCCTTCCGTGGCCTGAGGTCTGACACTATATGGATGGACCATATTGCCCTGCCACAGCTGCTTTCAGCCCCATAGGCTAAGGATAGCGCTAGCAATGTCCCAAATGCCAAAGTAGTGTACTAAATAGGATATAGAGAGCCATTTGGGACTCACTCGCTTTCTGTCTGCTGAGAACAATCATAACCAGTCCCAAAGAGGAGACAGGGAAACTGTGAATCTCGCTAAATGATCAGCTAATATCCCTGCCGTTCTAATGAGAAGGCTGCTACTCCACTTGGACTGACAAGGCCAGCAGGTTTTCTTACAGTTTTATCAAAATCAGTCTCCTAAAACTCATTCAACTCCGCTTTGGAAAATGAGCAGCCATCTTCTTATTTATAACATGTCTTTGTGGTCTGGCCCTCTCTCTTTCGTCTCGATCTCTCTCTGTCTCTTTCTCTCTTTCTGGCGTCTCCACAGAGTCCTGTTTATCTAGTTGTGTTTATTTACTGTCTCTCAGTCAGATGATACTGACATCTGTTGCTGTGGGGGCTCCTCGTGGCTATGGTGTGTGTGTGTGTGTGTGTCTATGTGTGTGTGTGTGTCTGTGTGTTTTCAAATGGGGGGAGGACCAACGCCAGGCCTAGAGTTTTGTTCTTCTCTGGAGGTGTTATGCTAATGGAGGAGGGGGGCTGCAGGGAAGGGTGGTGATGTGTGGGGGTGGTCACACACACACACACACACACTGGTGGGGAATGAGATTCCTTTGGTCCCCCTTCTCAAAGTACTCCTCCCCCTTCGGCTCCCATCTGCTGTGACAGAGGTAGACTTTGAGTGTGAATGACAAACACAGCCCAACATCCACAGCCACCCGGCCGTTCATTCTATCTCTGTGTGAGAGAACGAGAGAGTGAATGAGTGACACCATCCCCCCATGCCACCTCTCCTCTATCTGTCTCCAGAAAGCCCAGTAAAAGTGCAATAAACAGGGAATCATTTTAAAGATTTTACAAAATAAAATCTTACCCTGGTTCAAATTTGAATCAGGTACTTTGTGTTGTGCCTAGCACCATTCCCTGCCCCCTCGCTATCCCTTAAATGGATAGAGAAAAAACAATAGACATTTCCCTAGACAATTGAATTAAGCCCATATCAGGCCATGGGATCTCTATGCTAAATAGAGCACTGTTTACATGCTAATGTAATGCAGGGCCCCTGAGCTCCAGTCCCTGCAGGTGTGCATCACAAAACACTGAAGCCTCCTGTTCGTATAATAGCCTGTTTCCTCTGAGATAATGTTTTGAATAGGATTAAAATAATGAGGTATGCATTGTGCTTTCAATGACTCAATTTGACACCTGCTGTCATTGGATCCCCCTTGGGGACAGATCGAAATTTACTCGGGGGGTTGGTCCAAAATGGGGCTCAAGAGTGGCGCAGCGGTCTAAGGCACCGCATCTCAGTGCTAGAGGCGTCACTACAGGCCCTCTGGTTTGATACCAGGCTGTATCACAACCGGCCGTGATTAGGAGCCCCATAGGGCTGCGGACAATTGGTCCAGCATCGGTCGGGTTTAGCTGGGGTAGGCTGTCATTGTAAATAAGAATTTGTTCTGAATTATCTGATTTGCCTAGTTAAATAAAGGTTGAGAAAATTTTTAAAAAGGGAGGGTTGTCAAACTTTTTTATGTTTGCTTTGGGAAGGGTTGGGTGTTTTGTTTTACTGGGCACAGGGAAGGGTTGGGTGTTTTGTTTTACTGGGCACAGGGAAGGGTTGGGTGTTTTGTTTTACTGGGCACAGGGAAGGGTTGGGTGTTTTGTTTTACTGGGCACAGGGAAGGGTTGGGTGTTTTGTTTTACTGGGCACAGGGAAGGGTTGGGTGTTTTGTTTTACTGGGCACAGGGAAGGGTTGGGTGTTTTGTTTTACTGGGCACAGGGAAGGGTAGTGCATCCCCCCCCCCCTGTTTTATATTCGTTCTTCTGCTCGTACTTTCCTTATAAACAATGATTTGACTTACTTTTGATATTACCCTAATAAAGTTTAGAAACGTTTGTGAAGGTTTGGTATGACGTGGCGATTATTACGCTTTAGCTACTGCAGGCCTATGAAATGACGGCAGTGCGTCCCAGCGCTCCAACTGACTCCCACATTTGAACTTGAGGTGAGGAAGTCTGTTTCAGGCCTACCAGACTTACTCCTATAATCTAACAATATAATGCTTTTTAAAGACACGTAAATGTGGCTCATTTGGCCAATATCCCTCGTTTATTCGCGGAGCTGCGCCAGGTCGGATAACGCATATGGATATCTGTAAAATTTCTCAAATGTCCGGATAAATAAAACATCTTCCCCGTCGTGTTGTCCAGCGCCAACTTTTTCGAAATGGCATATTATTATTTCGATCTTTGAATCGTCACATGAAAATCTGTCGGCAGTTGGATGGAAACCCAGCTATAGACCCTCTAAAGACACTGGCAAGTGTGCTAGGCCAGTGTCACTTCGATTTTTTGCCTGCATGTCATGGTTCACCAGCAGCCATAAACATCTAAAGAATAAGCTACCAGCCAAACAAGCTTGTAAGAAGTGTACTTAAAACTCCCCTTTCACACTCATCTGGAGGTTGAGAATGTTTGTCTCCTTCTCTGTATCTCTGTATTGTATACTGTATGTATTGATGTAAAAAAATATATATAATAATAATTGGGACCACAATCGAAATAAGTCCCAGACTTTATTGTGCAATCCTGGTCACTTGAAAAAATATTTGTGTACATCTGTATTTTTTTAAACTGAGAAATCAAATCAATCAATCAATACAAACTGTGCAGCGGCCAATTGATGAATGGAAAGAGACATCTGTTACAACACATTAAAAAGTTTAATGACATTTGGAGATTGTCAAGCCAAGCCTTCGATTCTGGGCAAGTCTACAAGGTAGTGAGGGATGTATTTTCTGTTTGTCAAGATTGACAGTCTTTTCATTGTGGTGTTGAAAACGCAAACCATGATATTGAAGTGCCTGAAGTCGGTATGTTTTGTTTATTGGTCTCGTGGTGTATTGGCACAGAAACCTATTGGTTGAACATTTGTTGGATATATTTTATATATTTATAAATATGGTTTCAAAATGTTGAAAATCGGATTTCCCCCTAGCTGATCATTGCTCTGATCGTAGTGTAATGAAACAGGTAGAGAGATTGAGCTCGTCTGTGGTGGTTGGCGAACGAACTCAACCTTTGGTCTCGTAGCCCTGTGTGGCATCGACTGTGCCACAAAGCATGCTGAAGTTGCAAAGTTGACATCCACGTTTATAAACACAAGAGTCGCTACAATTAGTGTTATTTTTGTAAACATTATTTTGAGTTAATTATTATTTTTTTTGGGGGGGGGGGGTGTTCAGTATATTTTACAGTACAAGGGGAGGGTCATGCGAAAATATTTTTAATATTGGGGCTGGGGGTGGATTTTTTTTTAGCACACCTTGAGTTGGACCAGCCCACCCCACCTCCCCACAAATTTCTCCCATTTAAAGATGATCAGATGAATTATTGTAAAGGATCCTAATTATTATCGCACAGAACTCCGTTAGGCAACACTTTTACAATCAGGTAAGCTTTGTAATGGGTTTATTATATTGCAATGAGCATACCTGACGTTATCATTGTAAGACTTTATTGTGCTTTCTAAAAGGCACCCTATAGTCCACTTCTTTTGACGCTATGGGCTCTGGTCAAAATTTGTGCACTACATAGGGAATAGGGTGCAATTTCAGACGCAACCATGGTATTTTTTCATCAGGGAAACGGAGTGGAAAATGGAAGAGCGACTCCTGCCTTGAGTTTCCTTACATTCTCTGACAGCGTTTGTAAGGAAACGCTCTCTCCTCTATCTCCTTTGTCTGTGTCTGTAAAAACGCTTGTCTTCTCCAGCGTCTTCTTTTCCTGCCTTTCCTGTCCTCCCTGGCTATCTCATACCGCACTCTGCTTCTCCACCTCCCTCCTACTGCGCTCTCTGTCTCTCTGCAGATCTGATCTCACATATTTAGCCTCCTGGAATTCCTAAAAACATTTCTGCTCTCCCCCCACCCCACCCCACCCCAATCCCTTCCCACCACTCTGCCTCCAGTTGTGTAACACTGTGTGATTTTATGGACATCTGGCAGGGATGGAAGACAGGCATGTCTCCTTCTGGGAAGAAAAAAAAAATAGACAACCAGCTTGTGTAATACAAGCTAAACTACTCAGTTACAACTGATGCATGATAAATACACAAAGACAATAATTAATCCAAATATTGTCATAGCAATCATACATTTCATTGGATTGAGAAAGAGTTCAGATAATGGAAGAGAGGTGGGTGTAAAGATGAAGCAATAGATGCGGATGAGAAAAGAGACAAGACAATGATTGAGTGGGAGGCAGAGCATAAGCCAGGGGGAGACCATTTATCTATTCCCCAGTGGTTGATAGCTGGCAAGGCGGAGTAGAGGAACAGGACGTGTTGCTGGGGGGGGGTCTGTCCCTGTGGAGAGGGGGTCAGTGTGGATGCTGTGAGGGCTTGACCACGCTGTGCGGGGTTGAGCCGGTTGACCACGCTTTGGGACCAGACCTCCACTCCCAGACCCAGAGCATATGGTCCCTCTCACCACTGCCCACAGGACTGTTCACACACACGCCTGGAAGTCACATGTGCTAAGCAAGCAACTGTTACTGAGTGAGGCAGCCAGGGTTCAAGTTCACCATCCCAGGCCCTTCCTCTATGGTTCTCCGGGTTTGTATTGTTTTAGCCTGACTGGTTGGATCCAGTCTAGTACTGTGCGAGTGTGGAGGTCTCCCAATGCCTAGTGACACCTCAGCCAGCGGGCGATTAAACGGGCCAAATGTGAAGGTGTTTGAGTAGTAGGGAAGTTGAAGGGTTGGACACCTAGGAATAGTCGTAGGATGTTTGTTAGGGGGGAAGATGGTGTTTGGGCATGGAGCATCCCATTACATTGTCTGGCCTTCAAAGGAGGCTGAGGGTGTGAGGTGGATTAGGGGCTTGTTAGTTAGTGGTGGCTCACTAAGCATAGTAAATCACATTAGATCAACATTAGTTTGTTAGACTAGGTTTATGTTACATAGTTACACATACATCCCCCATTCTGGAGAACAGCTTGTTTGAATAGGAGTCTTACCTCACCGTCACGGTTGGCTGTTTGATTCTCTGTCTTTGTCTTAGGAACATTTTGCCTTTATCGGCTGCAAACTGATCGAGAGCTGGCTCAGAAATACTATAGGCTCCATGGCACAGAGAGATGACAAGCTAGCTAGGTGTCATGTGCCCAAGTGGTGGTTTGGCACCTTAGTCCCCTGTGCTTGTCACACCTCCCTGTGAACTGGCAAAACAACACTTCCATTTGGATAAGTTTCTGCTCAAATAAACACAATAAATCCTCTCCATATGTGTGAGTGTGTGAATGTGTGTGTGTGAATGTGTGTGTGTGTGTGTGTGTGTGAATGTGTGTGTGTGTGTGTGTGTGTGTGAGAGAATGTGTGAGTGAATGTGTGTGAACTTCTAGATAAAACTGTCAGCATAACACACACCTGTGTACCAGTGCGGTCTCAGGGGGACGACATGCATAGCTTGTAGTGCCCCCTAGTGGACAACAGATACAGTGCTCTCAGATGCCTGTAGGGAACAAATTAATTCAGGGTAAACCCTTGCTCGGGGAGGGGGGGTGACGTTCCCCTAAGTACTGATGTAGGATTAGCTTCCCCTCCCCCAATCCTAACCATAACCATTAGTGGTGAAAATGCAAAACTGACCCAAGATCAGCATCTCGGCCCTAGGGGCAACTTCACCCTACTCTTTAACACTCAGACTAGGGAGTTAACGCAGGATATGTGAGACTGGGAACTCTTGCTTCTCACAGAGACTCTGGAAGTAAACATAACATTGCCCCATATTTCTACTCTTTTCCTCTCCCCTTGCTCTCCGTCTCTCCCTCTGCGGTGACCTGGTGTCTATTCATTAAGTATGAAACCTAATACTGTACACGAGAGCCAGCCAGTGGGGATAGTGTTGTGTAATCATGTGAAAATACATTATGACAGAAGAGGGAAGTCAGAGTTGTTCATCACCTGGACATGTCTTCTTTTACACAGTACACTAGAGTTAAAACATGGAGTAGTGGTAGATGACATACCAGCTGGGGCCCTGCAGCAGCCAGTCTTCAGGAGGTCCAGACTTGCAGTCTTAGAGGAGAGATGGTCAGTGGGATGATAATGGACGGAGTCTGGACGACTGGAGGAGCCTCCTAGGAATGTAGTCACTTCACAAAACAACATGTTGCCATGCTACAAAAGGTCTGTATAAGTTCATGAGAGAAAAGGGGAGGATGACAGGAAGGACGAAATCCATTTACAACAATATACACTGCATGACCAAAAAGTATGTGGACACCTGGCGGCGAACTTTACACCACTCCAGCCGACGCTTGGCATTGTGCATGGTGATCTTAGGCTTGTGTGCGGCTGCTCTGCCATGGAAACCATTTCATGAAGCTCCCAACGAACAGTTCTTGAGCTGGTTGGTAGCGAGTGTTGCAACCGAAGACAGACAGCGGTCCTGTTCTGTGAGCTCGTGTGGCCAACCACGGAGCTGTTGTTGCTCCTAGACGATTCCACTTCACAATAACAGCACTTACAGTTGACCGGGGCATCTCTAAAAGGGCAGAAATTGGACAAACTGAATTGTTGGAAAGGTGGCATCCTATGACGGTTCCACGTTGAAAGTCACTGAGCTCTTCAGTAAGGCCATTCTACTGCCAATATTTGTCTATGGAGATTGCATGGCGGTGTGCTCGATTTTATACACCTGTCAGCAACAGGTGTGGCTGAAATAGACGAATCCACTAATTTGAAGGGATGTCCACATACTTTTGTTTATATAGTGTAGCTTGTAAGAGAAGACAACAAATGAAATATATGTAGACCTGCAGGCAGTTCAATATGTATATATCAGAAAATAACACACACATATCATGACTGCAACATTTATTGACTCACACACTCCTTCACCCATTCTCACGAAAACACACATTTTAAAAGCAAGCTGCACCCAAGTATAGTACAATTGATCACAAGATTGCCGAATGAAAAATACGCTATATGGGGTGTTAAGGAGGAAGTTTCACGGTACAATGCTAACATGAATTACAGTGTACACACAACGCAACAGTGTACACACAACGCAACAGTGTACACACAACCGTCACAGTCATTCTGTTGCAGGGATACCCACCTGCATGCTGTGCAAAAAAAACAATCATGGTCCACAAGGACCTGATTTAACATAAGAGGTATATAATATCTGCATGTTTTGTCAGTACAAAATAAAACACTCATCTGCAAAACTAACCCATCGTCATCATTGAATCTCAGTGTACATTTAGGAGGAGGCAGAGAGAGCCTAGTGAGTCCAAGGAGATGCTCTGAGAAGGAGAGGGAGGAGGAGGAAGAGGTAAACCAGCCGAGGAGAAGGAGGAGGAAGCAGGAGGAGGAAGCAAGAGGAAGAGGAAGAAGCAGGAGGAGGTGGTTTAGCAGGAGGAAGATGTTAAGGAGTTCTGAGCTTCCTGACAGTTCTCTTAGACACTGCGTAGCTTTCCGTTGCCACCAACAACAGACATCGGGTCTCAGATATAGAGTATATACAGTACATACAGTACTTCTGACGTCATCTAATATGTGATATACCAGGTAACATTCAACCCCTCCCTCTTCTCTCCTATCTTCTTACATGGGAACTCTGAGGAATGCTGGGTGGAGTCAAGAGCAGAGGTTGGTGGAGGATGCTGGTGGTGTAGGTAAGTGTTGTGTGTGTGAAGCCTCATTCTTCTCCATCTTGATCAGATAGTGGTCTAGCCTGCAAGCAGGGCTGGGGCACCTGGGGTTAGGGGTCAAGCCCAGGGGGGTAGAGGTCCATTATCACCAGCACTTAGCCAAGGGCACCAGCTGGGACGGTCTGATCCTTCGACTGGGACTGAAGATATCCTTCACCTCGGTCTCCAGCCTCACTCCGGGGACCTTGAAGACTGATACAGCTGAGAGAGCGGGGGAGGTGTAGATAGATAGATAGATAGATAGATAGATAGATAGATAGATAGATAGATAGATAGATAGATAGATAGATAGATAGATAACTTTTACAGCTTCACATCGTTATAAAGTCAGGTGAAAAAGTTCCTCAGCCACTTCACCAACAGCAACAAAAAGATATACATCTCCCATACTGACTCCTGGAGAAGCCTCATAGTGCAGTTGGTCTGACAGATACCGATCATGGCAGCTCACTGCAGCTTAGAACCTCAACACCACCACGCCCTCCTTCCAGACGTACTGGCTACTAGCTGGGACGTGATCAATGTTGGGTGTGGTCGTCCACAGTCCAGCTAGAGCCTCATCCCTAACAACTACAATGACTTCTCAACACTTGATGCTGCTCGCCACTGTTCCAGTTATATTGTGATACATTGTGTGAAGGTAAAAGGGGGTACTCATTACTACTAGTCTGCTTCTAGGCCTTCTCACTTCTGCCCTGCCGAGACATGGCATCATTAAAATAAGTTTGTTCATCCCGGAGAGAACCTTCTCTCCCCACGCTCTTTCACTTCTTAGTCGCTCTCTTTCTCTCAGTTGCCGCTCTCGCTCCCTATTCTCCTTCTCCGCTCTGTTCATTGATGTCTCTCCCCTACTGCCTTTTCTCCCCGTCTGGAATGCAATGCAGAGTAGTAGCAGTAATGATGGCTCATTATCAAAAGAGCAGAGTGTGTGTGTGTGTGTGTGTGTGTGTGTGTGTGTGTGTGTGTGTGTGTGTGTGTGTGTGTGTGTGTGTGTGTGTGTGTGTGTGTGTGTGTGTGTGTGTGTGTGTGTGTGTGTGTGGACATGTTTAACTATACTTGTGGGGATAGTAAACTGGGGACATTTTGCTGGTCCACCACAAGGTCACATGCTATTTCTAGGGGGTTTAGGGTTAAGGTTAAAATTGTTGTTAGAATTAGGTTTAGGGCAAGGAGCTAGGGTTAGGAGCTAGGGTGAGGGTTAGGAGTAATGGTTAGGTTTAGGGTTAGGAGCTAGGGTTAGGAGCTAGGGTGAGGGTTAGGGTTAGGAGCTAGGGTTAGGGTTAGGAGCTAGGGTTAGGGTTAGGAGCTAGGGTTAGGGTTAGGAGCTAGGGTTAGGGTTAGAGTTAGGAGCTAAGGTTAGGGTTAGGAGCTAGGGTTAGGTTTAGGGTTAGGAGCTAGGGTTAGGAGCTAGGGTTAGGGTTAGGAGTAAGGGTTAGGTTTAGAGTTAAGGTTTGGTTTTTGGGTTAGAGTACGGGTTAGGGGTTAATGAAAATAGGTTTTGAATGGGACTGAATTGCATGTCCTCACAAGGTTAGCTGCGCAAGACTGTGCGTGTGTGTGTGTGTGTGTGTGCGCATCTGCCAGCATGTGTGTGTAGGAAACATTCAGCTGGAAGCCTACTAGTTGACCATATCAGACACTGTATCCCATTGGGCTTTATTCCCATCTAATACATTCCTACATTTCACTAATATCTATCCTAGTACTCCCTGTACTCTTCTTCTGTTCACTGAATATTATTTCTATGGCCTTGAAAAACACATCTATGTTTAAACCGAACCAGGCAGACTGTCAGCGGGATAGACAGACAGGTGGAGAGAGACTTCAAATGCAAGTTTGCTTACTTATACATGCATTCTCCTGATATATATATATTTAGCCACCCGAGAGCTGTGGAGACAGTCTGATCTTTTCAAAGGAGCCATCTGTGCTCACAGTAGGAAGCTCGTGTCTTTAATCATGCGTCGGATGGGTAGACTGTTTAAGTGACAAACTGCACTGGAGTTTAGTGCAACGGAGTGCCAATCTCTCTCACTGGGAGGGAGAAACAGAGAATATTGATGGGGGGAGTCAGAGGAGGGAAACGTATGCACATGAATACGTACGCACACGTACAAACACATGCTTAATCTCCCACGTGTACAAACAGACACACACACACACACACACACACACAATGCATCGCATGACTGTTATTGCTCTGACAAAACACGTTCTTATTGCATAGATAGATTGATATGTTATGGGTTTTATTGAGGTGTAGTCACACACACACACACACACACACACACACACACACACACACACACACACACACACACACACACACACACACACACACACACACACACACACACACACACACACACACACACACACACACACACACACACAATGCATCACTTGACTGTCATTGCTATGACAAAAAAACAAATTCATATTGCATAGATAGATTGATATGTTATGTGTTTCATTGATGTGGAGTGACACACACACACACACACACATACACTCACTGTCTCGTAGCTGCATGATGGGGGGCGGTAGCGTGTTGAAATAGGGGTGCTGCAGTGCATCCTGGGCCGAGATGCGGTCTCGTGGGATGGTGATCAGAATCTGCTGGGCCAGGTCCTCTGTCTTATAGGGCAACTGGGACAGTCTGAGGGGGAAGCAGAGGGGACTATAAAAGATACACACACACACACAGATGGACAACCCCCAATAGATACACATACTTTATGTAAATGATTTTACATCCACAGCCATTAGACATATAACAACAACCCAGCTACACTTCTCAGCCATTTGCATTAATTCAACTCAATTTTCTCTACTGGCGTGCATAGCTCTGTAACCCCCCCCGCCCTGCTTTGTGTGCCTCCTCGCTGTCCTACCGGAGCAACTTTTATTTCACAATGTAATTATCTGCTATTTCTGTGTGTGTTTTTCTGACAGTGTCCATGTATTTGGAGAAAAGAGTGTTTGGTCCCAACAGGGGGTCTAGTTAATTAAATCCATGGCTAGAACAAGAGAGAGAGGGGAGATGGGTGGGGGAGAGGGGGGGGGATGGACTCCCATTCAAACATCTTGAAAAGACCTGCATTAAAAATCACGCCATAACTCCCCTGAGTCTCGCTCAAACACCCGTTTTCCTTTTTTCTCTCCCTGAGCCTCCCCCTTTTTTCCTCCCGCCCGCCCCCCCCCTCGTGCTGTGCAGCAGGACTGACTTTGTTGATGACCGTGAGGATTCTCTCTTTCTTATCTCCCGTTCTCTCTCTTTCTCTTCCTTATTCACCGTCTCTCATTTAAATCA
This sequence comes from Oncorhynchus keta, assembly GCF_023373465.1. Lineage (NCBI taxonomy): Eukaryota > Metazoa > Chordata > Actinopteri > Salmoniformes > Salmonidae > Oncorhynchus > Oncorhynchus keta. The sequence goes on along the minus strand of NC_068457.1, from coordinate 12,263,245 downwards.
ATTAGATCCATATTCCTAGTAATGTGTTTCCCAATTTCAGTGTGATTTCTTTCAGACTAGACTGCATTAGTGTGCTATAGACTGTTGAGTGGGTCTCATATTTGTTATGACAGCGAGTCAGAGACTACTCCAGACATCCTAGTCTCCCATAACCCGACTGTGTGTGTGTGTGTGTGTGTGTGTGTGTGTGTGTGTGTGTGTGTGTGTGTGTGTGTGTGTGTGTGTGTGTGTGTGTGTGTGTGTGTGTGTGTGTGTGTGTGTGTGGGCCCCCTGTGGGCTGGTACAGGAGCAGAGCTGTGTTGGGTCAGATGTCATCATGTTGGGAGGAAGGGGGAGGAAAGCGAGAGGAGGGGGAGACGCGCCTGGCCAGACAAAGAATCCCCTGTTACCACAGGGCTAACTGCCCACCTCTGGACCACCCTCACCTCCCCCTCCCCAGCCGGAGGCAATGGAATGGGCAAACACACGCGGCCGTCCAAAACAGAGCTGTTCCATACTCTATAATATGTACACATGTATCCAAACTCTACAGTCACTTATATGCTGGAGCAGAATAATATTTGTATCAAATGGTCACATTTCCAGGTTGCTGAGCTACATTATACAAACCTGCACGAGTTAAACAGATCTGCAAGACATACGAAACACATTCGCAAACTCATAGTACTGACAGAACGCTGAGCAAACTGATTTCACCGTACCTTTTCCAAACATTCCTGAATTGCTGGGGCGCACACGGTTGAAACCACTCTGTAGGAAGAGGAGAGCAGCACGAGCAGGTTAGTTAGGAAATGTTTGGCCTGCAACTATGGCTGCAAAGGAATGCAAGATGGAACAGTGAGGTGGTCAGCCCACGGGACACTAAAAAACATATCTGTTTAAACTTACGGTAAAGTAGACCTGTTCTCTTTGATGATTCATGCTACAGCTATGGTGTCCTGGAGGGGAGACTAAGTGAAACATGCTTTGGCACTACTGATCGCAATTTGTGGTTTCTGGGCCCTGGCGTAGAGTTTTAATGAGAGTGTTTTAACGGTTGGATAGCCGATGCTTTTGGACAGCCCCGATGCTCCATGATGAATTAATAGTCAACCGTGGAGATGAAACTGTTTGAAAATAAAAACACGTTTTTTAAAAGAAATGTATGCGCTCAGTCTCTCCTGCAGGGTGCAACGGTGCATAAGCAAACATACATTTTTAGACAAGCGTTCTCTATAGTACGGGCTAGCTATCGCTTTCCCCTGGCCAGTCAGGGCACTGAAGGAATATTTTCCCAATATTTTCCCTCTTCCCTTCTTGGCCTCTCCCTGTTCTGTGCTGGCCACCCGCTCTGCCCTGCTGAAAGCTGCCCAGGCCTTCATCTATTGGTCCATTCAGCTCCCACATCTGGAGAGGCCCAGTGGTGCTAGCAGCAGTCAGGGGGCCAGGCAGGGAGCTAGCCAGGAGGGAGAGAGGGGGAGGGGGGAAAGGGGAGAGGAGAGGAGGAGATACCTAGCTAGGGTCATTCCCACACAAGGGGGGTGTCCTAAAACACCACAGTAACGTGCATGTGCACATGCACGCCTGCACTCGCTCCCACACACACACACACACACACACACACACCCCCCCTGCTGTTTTCCCCCTATGTCAACTCGTTCGCCATCCCAAACACAGCAGATTGGTACAATATGTTTGAGTCTATAGCTGTCAGACACAGAGGTTCTAAGTCCAGCCATCCTTCATGCCCAGATTGCCACCCCCACACAGACAAGGCATAGAAAGCTGTCTGGCTCACTCTCTTTCCTGTGTGCGTGTGTGCGTGTGTGTGTGTGTGTGTGTGTGTGTGTGTGTGTGTGTGTGTGTGTGTGTGTGTGTGTGTGTGTGTGTGTGTGTGTGTGTGTGTGTGTATCAGAGCAAGTGAGCGGGGTTGAGCAGTTGGAAATCCTGCTCATTGCTGGAGTTGGTGCTTGCACACTGCTCTAATGCTCCATGGGCTTTCATACTGCTCAGCTAAAAACCGCTCCGGGCTCATAGGGAGAGAAAAAAAATGTCACACCAAATTCACTCCATTCATTAAAATCACGATTTAACTAACACCCATCTATTTTTGTGACAACCTGGACCTACCAATTGGGTTTTAAGTATTGAAATCAAACCAAGTATTTGAATAAACATGAAGAGGTGAATGTAAGAATGTCATATTTAAACCACATATAAACACTATAAATAGGTCAGGAGACAGACAGGAAGCCTAAGAAGGAACTAAAATGAATTATTTCGGCTATATTATTTCAATGATTTCAAGGCTATAGCCTACAAAAAAAAATACATTGTGAAGCATCTGTGAGTGCGACACAATAGGCTGTTAGGGACATAAAGTGCTCAGCATTTAAATAACATTTTGTTGTATTAAATCATCATCTATAAATTGTGCATATTGGCTGTGACTTAGAATGAAATAAAAATGAAACAAAAAATGAAAGCATTTTTGCACTGAGCTCGTAAAGTGAGCGCTACCGGAGCGAAATTGGAGCGGGCGAGAAGACCGACGCTCCAGTCTTTGAGAATCTCGCTCCACGCTCCAGTCAAATTGGGCACGCTTTGCTCCTCGCTCCGCTCCAGCTCCACTCCGCTCACATACTCTAGTGTGTACAAGCATCTGCCTGACTTGTCTGTCTTCTCATCTCCCAGCCTCACCGCTCTGTTTGCTTTATACATATTTTATACATAACGTTCTCTCTTATACTGCCAAACCTTTCTACTAGCCCATCTTCTCTCAGCATCTCGTCGCCCCCAACCAATGTCAGAGCCCTTATTGAACTGCATGGGGCAGCGCAGACAGGACCCACTGTGTAGTTTGGAGATTCATCTATGCATTTATTCAGCATTTATGAATCTTATGTTTATTTATTCATGTTTGCTGAGGAACTTTAAGACTTTAACAGTCTGAGGTTTTGAATTCCTATGGGTCTTATAGGGGAGGAATTAGCAGAGACAGAGAGTAACCCATATTTTCTGCAGCTGCAGCTGCAGCACCACACACACACACACACACACACACACACACACACACACACACACACACACACACACACACACACACACACACACACACACACACACACACACACACACACACACACACACACATTGTATAACTAACCTTGTGGGGACACGCAATTCAGTCCTTCAAAATGCTATTTTCCCTAACCCCAACGCCAAAATCTAACCTTAACCCCAAAACCTAACCTTAGTCCTAGCTCCTAACTCTAACACTAATTCTAACTTTAACACTAAACCCCCTAGGAATAGCACTTTAACTTGTGGGGACTAACCAAATGTCCCCAGTTGGTCAAATGTTTATTTGCTTACTATTCTTGTATAGTATAGTTAAACACACACACACACACAGCCGTGAAATATGCCACCCTCGAACTCCCTTTGTAGCCCATTACTGGAAGAGTGGGAAGACAGGCTGACTCAGGTTCAACTCAGCATGACGTTTAAATCTCAGGGTTGGATGGAAGAGTATAAAAGACTGACAAGTACACACAGCTGGGTATGGTGTCGTTGAGCGTGGTTTACAAGGTGAAAGTGAGAGATCAGCATAGGCAGGTCAGAGGAGTAGAGCTCTGTCCAAAGCCACACAGTATTTAAGGTCCATTTGAAGGTCTTTGCCGTTCCTGTCATCATTCTGAGAGAGAGTTAACTCCCACATATAGCCTTCACACGGACTCCTCTCGCAGGTGTGTTTGTCGGCCACACGTCATGCATCTCAACTCTCTTGGGCCACAGTGCTTTAGGAAGAGCTTTAGAAAATACTCTCTTCCCACAGCCGTCTTAAATGCCACGAGCCTGGAAAGCAAACATAGTACCATAGACAAATAGACCCACAGTCCCATGCACCCACAAAAAAAATGTATCTCATTGACTTCTGCTGCCCCCTAGTGGTTAGGGATGAGCCACACAGCAAACCACGAGAGGAGTCTGCTGTGGTTTATTTCGAATTTATTACGTGTGTAGATTAGAATGTAGATTACCCAAACTAATCCCTTCCTGACCTTTCTCTGACCCAATGGGAATGACTGTATTTTCTCAGCAGCACATAGATTGGATTATTGTAATAGTCATGAGGGCGGAGGAGGATGAAAGGGATGAAGAGGTTCTGACCTGGTCTGAAGTTGGGCAGCTCGTTCACTCCTGGCCACATCTCCTCAGTCGGGACCCCTACGACCTGGAGACAGACAAAAAGGGTCCAGAGTGAGTCATTAACCGTCATCTCTACTAGTTTTTATGGATCTACACTCTTAGAAAAAAGGCTTCCAAAGGGGTTCTTCATCTGTCCCCATAGGAAAACTCTTTTGGGTTCCATGAAGAACCCGCCGTAGAAAGGTTCTACCTGGAACCAAAATGGGTTCTTTCAAAGGGTTCTCCTGTGTGTACAGCCGAAGAACCCGTTGAGGTTCTAGATAGCACCTTTTTCCAAAGAGTGTAGAGAGGACGATGCCATTGAAAAGAGTGAAAGGGGGATCCTACTCACAGCCCATATTTTCTGCAGCTGCTCAAAGACGTCTGCCACCCCTGGAAAGGCTGGCGTCCCCTGGAGCATCTCAATGAAGATGCATCCAGCTCCCCTGGAAGACAACACAGGATTGAGAGAAGTCATTTAAGCAATCAGTGAAAAGAGAGAGAAGGACGGGACATCATTCTTCAGCACCTCATAATCGGCACAATAAGTGAACTACTTTGGTAAAAAACAAGGGTCGATTTTGTATCCTAAGCAGTCTATTCATCGAGGGCAAAAGATAGCGTGGAAAAAGGGGATGGATTCAAAAACGTATCCTTGGTAAAATATTTAAACCGTCCAAAATATACAACACGAAAGCAAATACCTAGGTTATGGCCAACCGATTTGATTATTGCTGTTAAAATACTACCCTGTTGCTACATTTCTCTTTGTATTCAAAGTCCTTAAACAACACGTGGTCCCAACCTCTTCTATTTGGAAAAGGTCAAATAGAAACCTGCCCAGATATCATTAACATTAATGCACAGGATGGTTTATACCAACGCTTATGCTATTCATTAGTACAAAATTCCTTTAACTCTGGGGGGGATATAATATTTTGCTTAGGAGAGCAACTCTAAACGTTTGATTTTCAGTATGGCACCAAAACATCGTTAGACGAAGGCCAAGAGTTTAAACTCTTCTGAACACGCAACATTCTCTGAGCCAACCTGACGTAACTCACTCTGTAGGAGAGTACTAATGGCAACACTAATGACAGCTACTCTAACACCACCACTGATGCCGCACTCAAAACAACTGGGAACTGGGAACTAGGAAATCTCAGCCTTCAGTGCGTTCAAGACAACCGGGAACTCGGGGGGAAAAAACAGCTCCGACCAGGGAAAATCATTTTGAACGGTCATCCAACCCGGAACTCCAAGTCGGAAACTCGAGCATCTTTCTAAGCTCTGACCTTCCGACCTTCCGACCACTGAAGTCTTGATTTAACCACGGTTTTTCCCCCGAGCGCCCAGTTGTCTAGATAACACCATGACACCGTGGTCTAAGTAGTTATATCATCTCTAGAACAGTGTGGTCCAGTGGTATTCTGGTGTTATTCTGGTTCAGTGCTGGTGGGTTCAGATCTGTCTGCCCAGTGGGAAAAAGCTGACTGAAACAACGTTATTGCAACCATGCCTGCAGGGTGGTTGGTTATGGAGGATGTTCAGACCCTGTCCAGATATGTCCAACTATGTCCAGTCCACTCACCAGATGTCCAGAGCAGTGGAGTAATCAGTGGAACCCAGGAGGACATCAGGAGGCCGGTACCACAGAGTGACCACCTCAGACGAATAGGTCTGGCACGGGATGGACTTGGACCGGGCCAGCCCTAGTGGATACAGACGGAACCATATAGTTAGAACATGAATACAATACCACATATAACATAGACATAACACCACCTGTATACATGACCAAATGACACATTATAAAGAGAGAGTTATTAACAGAGCTTCACCCTGTGGAGCTAACGTTACATATGTGGGTTAGTTTGGGGACTGTACACTTTCAAGAATGAGTGCCACCATAGGTTTCTTCAGAGGATAGCTGGACAATGGACTAGCAGAAACTTCAGAGGGTGTGGAGGGGTTGGCTAGGGTTAGGAGGTTGTGGGTTAGGGTTGAACTGGGATCTGGACACGAAGCTAGGATTAGGGTTGTGGTTCAGACTAGGATTAGAGTTGAACCGGAATGTGGACATTAAACTAGGGGTTTGGGTTTACCGAAGTCAGCCAGTTTGAGCTCCCCCAGGTAGCTGATGAGCAGGTTCTGGGGTTTGAGGTCCCGGTGCAGGATCCTCCGACCGTGGATGTAGGACAGACCCCGCAGTAGCTGGAACATGAAGATCTGATGGACACACATACAGACAGGCACACAGACAGACATGCACACAGACAGACATGCAGGAAGAGTATGGTCAACGGTGAACAATTAAAACAATTGAAAACACAAGAGGACAGATTTTCGGGTGAGAGGGAAAAGGTATGGTATTTGTTGAGGTTATGTTTCTCGAAATATTGAACTTACCCTGACATTGTAGGAATGCAGGCCCCCTGGGTGCTGCGTCATATACTCAGCCAAGTCTGTTTGTACGTACTCAAAGACAAATGTGAGTGCCTCTTTGGTGTGGATGATGTCATGGAGCAGGACAATGTTGGCGTGTTTCAGGCCTTTCAGGAGGGAAGCTGGACAGACAGACACAGAGCTAATACCAATTCACTTTGTTCACAGTGGGAATGGAATATGATAAGCACATGCGATTCTCCGAAACATGCTAATGCTAACATGACTTGACTTCAGTTCATCTTCCGGGGGGGTACTCTGAGACATCGAAAGGATCAATCCTGTTTTGCATGCACAGCATGTGCCTCCTGGAAAAGTTCTCACCCTCCCGGATGGCAGTGAATGGTACGCCTTCTTCCGTCTTCATACGGATCACCTTCAAGGCCACCAGGTGCCCGTTTATCCTGAGGGCAGAGTAGAGGAGAGTAACAGAGAGAGTGAACTCCCCACAGCTCAGTTATGGTGAGGAGATACAGGCAAATATAGTATTACAGGCAAATACAGTCATCAATTATAATTTATAATGGAGAGATACAATTCATGACCTCAGTAAATGTCAATGAAAATCTCAAACGCACCTCGCCCTCCATTGCTGCCAACCAATTAAATCACATCTCCTACACAACCGAAATACTCTTTATCTTAGTGCAGCTGTGACTTTTGGCAGCTCTCTGCCTGGTCTTCTGGAGTCTGACTTTATGTGTTAATAAAGCTCTCTGCCTGGTCTTCTGGAGTCTGACTTTATGAGTTAATAAAGCTCTCTGCCTGGTCTTCTGGAGTCTGACTTTATGTGTTAATAAAGCTCTCTGCCTGGTCTTCTGGAGTCTGACTTTATGAGTTAATAAAGCTCTCTGCCTGGTCTTCTGGAGTCTGACTTTATGTGTTAATAAAGCTCTCTGCCTGGTCTTCTGGAGTCTGACTATGAGTTAATAAAGCTCTCTGCCTGGTCTTCTGGAGTCTGACTTGAGTTAATAAAGCTCTCTGCCTGGTCTTCTGGAGTCTGACTATGAGTTAATAAAGCTCTCTGCCTGGTCTTCTGAGTTAATAAAGTCTGACTTTATGAGTTAATAAAGCTCTCTGCCTGGTCTTCTGGAGTCTGACTTTATGAGTTAATAAAGCTCTCTGCCTGGTCTTCTGGAGTCTGACTTTTAATAAAGCTCTCTGCCTGGTCTTCTGGATGACTATGTTAATAAAGCTCTCTGCCTGGTCTTCTGGAGTCTGACTTGAGTTATGCCTGGTCTTCTGGAGTTAATAATAGCTCTCTGCCTGGTCTTCTGGAGTCTGACTTTATGTGTTAATAAAGCTCTCTGCCTGGTCTTCTGGAGTCTGACTATGAGTTAATAAAGCTCTCTGCCTGGTCTTCTGGAGTCTGACTTTATGAGTTAATAAAGCTCTCTGCCTGGTCTTCTGCCTGGTCTTCTGGTCTTCTGGACTTGACTATGAGTTAATAAAGCTCCTGGTCTTCTAGCTGACTTTATGAGTTAATAAAGCCCTCTGCCTGGTCTTCTAGTCTGACTTTATGAGTTAATAAAGCTCTCTGCCTGGTCTTCTGGAGTCTGACTTTATGAGTTAATAAAGCTCTCTGCCTGGTCTTCTGGAGTCTGACTTTATGAGTTAATAAAGCTCTCTGCCTGGTCTTCTGGAGTCTGACTTTATGAGGTCTCTGCCTGGTCTTCTGGAGTCTGACTTTATGTGTTAATAAAGCTCTCTGCCTGGTCTTCTGGAGTTAATAAATAAAGCTTGGTCTTCTGCCTGGTCTTCTGCCTGGTCTTCTGGAGTCTGACTTTATGAGTTAATAAAGCTCTCTGCCTGGTCTTCTGGAGTCTGACTTTATGAGTTAATAAAGCTCTCTGCCTGGTCTTCTGGAGTCTGACTTTATGAGTTAATAAAGCTCTCTGCCTGGTCTTCTGGAGTCTGACTTTATGAGTTAATAAAGCTCTCTGCCTGGTCTTCTGGAGTCTGACTTTATGAGTTAATAAAGCTCTCTGCCTGGTCTTCTGGAGTCTGACTTTATGAGTTAATAAAAGCTCTCTGCCTGGTCTTCTGGAGTCTGACTATGAGTTAATAAAGCTCTCTGCCTGGTCTT
>NC_068457.1:12164544-12249544 GCF_023373465.1 Oncorhynchus keta | reverse complement strand
GTCTCTCTTTCCTGTTTTCGGTGAAGCTCATATGACTAGCATGAGTCTGGCTCCAATCGCACAGTCCCATGACCCCCTCCCTGTCCCAGTAGCAGACAAACAGAAACACCATGGACCTCGACCTAATTTGAACAAGAGTGTCCATTCAAGTCAACACAAGCTGAGAGAAGAGACGACGAGTGTGTCCCGGTGTGCATGTGTGTTTGTGTGTGTAAAGAGAGGAAAGGGACAGAGAGGAACTCATAGAGGGAAATCTAATTTGAGGGTTATATACGAATTAACATTCTATTTCTGTTCCATTTAGGGGTTGGTGGAGGGGGAAGGGGTTCTGTCTCATTTCCTCTACACACCATTGGAGGCTTCTCCCCTATCTTCCTCTCTTGGATTTCATTCAATGGAATCCCAAATATGTGCACGGGGCATTCCGAATATAATACAGCGAGTGATTGATAGAATTCCTCAATTATCTCTCAACCGCCATCGCTCATTGCTCATCCACCCCTCCAGAAAGTCTCGACGTGCCGAAAACACAGTTTGAGGCCTAACACAAGCTAGCTCCAGACCCATTCCCGGCCTGTATGAGGGCGAGGTGTGAGGACTGAGGAGGATTGCGTGTGAGAGGAGAGACCAGCGGGTGAAAACAGTCTCCCACAGAGTCGCCATAACCTGACAATCTGAACCGCGAGCAGCTTTTATTCTCTGTGGTTCACTTTCCCCATTTTCTTAAAACAGGTTTTTTTTCTCCCACAAAACATTTTCTTAACTGAATACAGTACATAACATTTCTGTGCAGGTTTTGGAGGACACAGGGCAGTTAGTACCACCACATAATGATGCTTTCTGGGAGTGCTGAGTGGTCCACTTAGGGCAGCAGCAAATGGGAATTAGCTCCATAAAGAGTATAATTACAGTTTTAGTAGCAGAGGACAGGACGGAGCAGAACGTCGAGCTCAGAGGGGAGGCAAGGCTATTTTTGTCTCGCTTTCTTTTCAGAGACGTATAATGTAGAATCTCACGGTGCTCTTTCCGCTATGGGGGGGAGACAGGACTTAATGGCCCTTGAAATGAAATGCCTCTCCAACTTCAACGTGACAGTGGGAGAAACGCTGAGTGGTGGTGGTGGAGTGTGTGTGTGTGTCTACAGCATCTCTCTCTCCTCCCTCTCTCTCGCTCTCTCTCTCCCTCTCCTTCTCCCACTCTTCTCAGCAGGGGGCAGTGTTGACTATTCTGTTAATCTTCTCTCTCCCCAGGAGGGACGGAGGACGCCAGAGAGAACCAGAGAGAAGGAACAACAAAGTATGTCTAACTGTCTCAAACTCTTATGGTACATAGTCAAATCTGACCCTTAAAAAAAGTATTTCGTAAGTGTTTCGGTCACAGACAATAACATAGGGTATCTTACCTCCTCATATCCCAGCTGTCTTTGCTTCAGACCTGCCCGGAAACAAAAGACAGAAAGCATGAACACTTGTTATTAAGAACACTTGTTCTTAACTTGGATAGAACACTTGTTCTTAACTTGGATAGAACACTGGTTAGAACACATGGTTAGAACACATGGTTAGAGAACTTGGATAGGACACATGGTTGGAACACATGTATAGAACATTTGGACCAAACCATAAACTTTAAGATCCTGTGTTACAAGGATGCTACAATGTCTACTGCTGTTATCGTGCTTTATAATCCTGAATTCAGCTGAAGATTTTAAGTCCACTGTGGTACAATTCTGTAGCTGGGAGATTCTAATGGAATGTGAAAAGTGGAGCAGAAATGTCAAATGAGAGAGGAGTGGAGCAGGGAAGGAAGGAGAGGATGAGGAGGGAGATGATGAGTGACAGGAGAAAGAGATGAAAATGTGTGCGTGTGACATGTGAGTGATGATATAAGTTGGGGAGAGAGAGACAGATAGAGAGCCAGAGACACAGAGAGACAGAGACACCTAGAGACTTGGAGAGGGACACAGAGAGACAGACAGAGACACCTAGAGACTTGGAGAGAGACAGACAGAGACACCTAGAGACTTGGAGAGGGACACAGAGAGACAGAGAGACAGACAGAGACACCTAGAGACTTGGAGAGAGACACAGAGTGAGACACAGAGAGAGAGACACAGAGAGAGACACAGAGAGACTTGGAGAGAGACAAGGAGTGACAGAGAGAGACAGAGAGACACAGACAGACGAGGAGAGAGACAGAAAGAAAGACACACAATGACCGAGAGAGAGAACTTGGAGAAGAGTCTGGATCGGTAGCTCGTTCTCATAAGTGACAGTCAACGTTTGCAGGAACATGACTGCTCCTTATCTTCTAAATGGGAAGGCTTCACTGTACCCATCAAGACAAGACATATATGTATAGCAACACATATAGTATGTAAACAGAATAGAATACAGTAATATAAAACAATAATTGTTTGTCAATTGATCATATCAATTTGATATGGGAAATTATTGAGGGTATAAATGTATGTTGTTGTTGTTCATATAAAAGCCACATCTATAAAATGGACACATTGGATGATTAAACCCATACAAACATGTTCCAGTATAGTTCAAATATATTTGTCTTGGAAGAATACAGTACAGCTGGCACATTGCCTTATCCAACTAACTACAATTCCTCTTGGCTCAGCATGTGCAGCCATTGACAAAGTCAAGTTATAATTAGATCGGGTAGAAACTAGGAATGGCAACCAGGAAATGGAGGTCATGATCTGAGCAGTATAGTAGAGGACATCGTGGAGTATGGATGTTCTGGGATGACTGACTGAAGGGCATTAGTAGAGGACATCGTGGAGTATGGATGTTCTGGGATGACTGACTGAAGGGCATTAGTAGAGGACATCGTGGAGTATGGATGTTCTGGGATGACTGACTGAAGGGCATTAGTAGAGGACATCGTGGAGTATGGATGTTCTGGGATGACTGACTGAAGGGCATTAGTAGAGGACATCGTGGAGTATGGATGTTCTGGGATGACTGACTGAAGGGCATTTGACTGAGGTGAGGTAAAGTAGGCACCATAGAAATATAATTCCTAGAACGGAGGCCTCCCGAGTGGTGCAGCGGTCTAAGGTACTGCATCGCAGTGCTTGAGGCGTCACTACAGATCCGGCTTCGATGCCAGGCTGTGTCACAGCCGGCCGTGACCAGGAGACCCACGAGGCGGCACACAATTGACCCAGAGCCGTCCGGGTAATGGGAGGGTTTGGCTGGCCGAGATGGCCTTGTCCCATCGTGCTCTAGCGACTCCTTGTGGCGGGCTGGGTGCCTGCAAGCTGATTTCGGTCACCAGTTCGGTGTTTATTCCGACACATTGGTGTGGCTGGCTTCTGGGTTAAGCGAGCAGTGTGTCGAGAAGCAGTGTGGCTTGGCACGGTCGTGTTTCAGAAGACGCATGGGTCTCGACCTTCACCTCACCCGAGTCCATAGTTGCAGCGATGGGACAAGACTGTAACAACCAATTGGATATCATGAAATTGGGGAGAAAAAGGGGTAAAAAAAAAAGTTTTTTTTTTATGAATCCCAAGAACGGGTATCCCCATTCAAGTCAATGATGCCATGGTCTGAGGTTCTATGTCTGTTCTAGGGATTCTATTTCTATGGCATAGGTATTTTTCTATGTTTAGTGACCCATGGAGAGGTTGTGTGTGGAGTGGTATGTCCAACCCTCTCACCACTTCAAGGTTAGGATATTATATTATTGCTACTAGCTCTGCCTTGGTACAGCACGTCACTGCAGTCAGGGTTATTTTTGGAGGAGAGATGGAGGCACAGAGAGACAGACACTCATGCGCCATCACACCCCGAGCCGAGCCCACCATTCACCACCTACCCTCCTCCCTCCATCTCACCCTCATACAGACCCGTACATACATAGCCCTCATCAGTATTCCTGAGGCAGATCAGAGCAGAGTAGAGTGGGACCTAACTATTGGAGGTGGACAGTTGTCACAGGCAGACAGGCAGGCAGGCAGACAGGCAGGCAGACAGGCAGCCTCCAGGCAGCTGGTTAAACCACTACCCACTGGGAGCAGCCTGGGGGGCCTCAGGGCCAGGCAGGCATATGTGCACCGGACGGAGCCACTGTAGCCCTCCAGCCAGGTCTACCAGACAGTCACATTCAGATAGACATCACACAGATAGACATCACACAGGTACAGCTTGAGCGGTTCAAAAAAGGTGCAATGTTGTCTATTGTCCAACTCACCCAGGGGGGAGTGGTGGTATTGAGGAGGGGATGGGATGTGTCAGAGAGAGAGAGCGAAGCGGAAAAAGCACACATAAACACAGATTGGATTCTTCAAGAACCCACTCCTCAATGAATTGAGGTTGAGGCATTTTTGGGTGGAGTCGATGTGTCATTGATGCTCTTATACTATTTCCTCTGAGCTCTATTGGAATTGGAATGCCCTGTGGCGTGTCCCTCTCGTAGCCAGTCTTATAGGTTAGCCTACACTGGAGCTTTGGCCGTGGCACTTTCCTCTATAATCTTACCTCTGGCATACTATCATTGTGTGTTGTGTGGGATGCATGGAAAATGGTACAAGTAAGTAATGATTCAAGACATGAGTAAACACGTAAACACGTGTAGAAGCAGTGTACAAACACACTATCAGCCTCTCTGAATAGTGTAGAGTTAGTCGCTCGTTTGGACATCCAGTGAGATATGCTCCCAGGCCAAGCAGCTGAGCAGTACATCCTCCTGATACCAGATCTCTCTCTCTGACAGAAATGTGCAAAGCACATCCGAGTCTCTTCAGATTAGAGAAAAAACAACTTCCTTGTTCAAACTTACAGGGCAAGAGAGAGTAGGAACACCGGCTGTCCTGTCTGTGTACAATAACAAAATGACTTAGCACAGTTGCAATTCAAACCACACACAACCAATGTGGCGAAAAAAACTGGTTGGAGGACGTGCCATTGAATTGGCAGTGAGCCCTTACAGATTTGCCCTGAGTTTTTTTAGAGGACTACAGAGCACTTACTTTATTTTGTTTACACTGCAGCTGTGAGAATGATTAATTATTCATCTCCGTGTACAGAACCACCAGCATCCTGCTTTCCCAGCACTATATCTACCGAGTGTATAACAGCACTATATCTACCCTGAGTGTATAACAGCACTATACCCACTCTGAGTGTATAACAGCACTATACCTACCCTGAGTGTATAACAGCACTATATCTACCCTGAGTGTATAACAGCACTATATCTACCCTGAGTGTATAACAGCACTATATCTACCCTGAGTGTATAACAGCACTATATCTACCCTGAGTGTATAACAGCACTATATCTACCCTGAGTGTATAACAGCACTATAGCTACCCTGAGTGTATAACAGCACTATATCTACCCTGAGTGTATAACAGCACTATAGCTACCCTGAGTGTATAACAGTACTATAACATTATAACTACCCTGAGTGTATAACAGCACTATATCTACCCTGAGTGTATAACCGCACTATATCTACCCTGAGTGTATAACCGCACTATATCTACCCTGAGTGTATAACCGCACTATATCTACCCTGAGTGTATAACCGCACTATATCTACCCTGAGTGTATAACCGCACTATATCTACCCTGAGTGTATAACAGCACTATATCTACCCTGAGTGTATAACAGAACTATAACAATATAACTACCCTGAGTGTATAACAGCACTATATCTACCCTGAGTGTATAACAGAACTATAACAATATAACTACCCTGAGTGTATAACAGCACTATAACTACCCTGAGTGTATAACAGCAATATAACTACCCAGTACCCATCCCCCCTGACAACCTACCTCCCCTAGGAACTGGAACCACCTGCACCTTGATGCCTTAGCTGTCTACCTTCCCTCCCCCTGACAACCTGCACCTTGATGCCTTAGCTGTCTGCCTTCCTTCCCCCTGACAACCTGCACCCACCCTGGGGGAGATGTGGGTTACCATCTCACACCTCTCCCATCTTCTCTTCCACTCAGCGAGAAAAACATCTGCTTCTTACCTCCTCCTTCACCTCTCTCCTCACCTCTTTCCTCTCCCACTTAGCGAGCAAAACACCCCTCTGCTCCCACTGGGGCTGCCTCTCCTCCTCTCGTCTCCTCAGCCCCTCTGCTCCCACTGGGGCTGCCTCTCCTCCTCTCGTCTCCTCAGTCCCTCTGCTCATCAGCATTTTTATGCTTTATTCAATAAGCCGTGGGCTTCCTAGCTGCATCTGCAGATCAGCAATATAACTTGCCAGTCCATGCCAAGCTACTGACGCTTGTAACAGTCCAGTCCCTAGGGGTGCCCTCATCCCTGGAACAAGGCAACATACCATACTACAACATCTGACCCTGTTCACGAGCTGCTGCCTGTCATTACCTGTAGAGTGTGTAAGGATAGTTGTCATGCCAACAAGTTAGGTATTGTGTTCCCTAGGTAACATACAGTACATTCCCCATGCAGTGTATCTTGGAATCTGGCATAGTACAAAGATGGAACACAATAAGCATAGCAGGTTAATACCAACGAGAACTCTGTAAATACTGTTTGTGGGTATGAGAAAGATTGAGCAAGCACTGTTCGATCCCCTAACCGGACTGGAGTCAGTGTGGTACTGTTTCTAGGGAGGGTAGGTTCGCCTGATACTCACCCAGGCGATGGAAAGCCTCCGTGGCTGCATGTCGTAGGTTCTGCATCCCAGCGTTGGTTCCTGCCTGCTGGTGCTGTGGAACTGCTATAGAACCTCACTTACACCCCGGGCATCCTTAGAACTGGACCCAGCTAGAGCAGCACTCTCACTTCAGTCACAGCCCCTCCTTGTCTTCAGCAACCTAGGATGTAAACAGCTTTAGCAGCACAGACAGGATTTTCCTATTTTTTCTTATTCCTCCTTCTGCCTGAAGGTGCTCTTGCCTCTATTACTCTCTCTGTTTTGCTCTCTTCCTCTCATGATATTGCACTGTATCCTCCCTCTCTCTCCCTCCTCTCTCCCTGTCTCCCCCTGCTGCCAGTTATTCTGCTGCCTGTGAGACAACATTCAATAGCCAATCAGTGGCGTCAGATAGGAGACTCTGCCCAGTGGAGGAGAGAGCCAGGGCTGCCCGTGTGTTTTGAAAGGTTGGAGCTTGAGTATTGTGTTCAGGGAGTCACTAATGTGTGTGTGTACTGTGGGCTCCTGGGGGCGGAAGTGAGCCACACTTTTGATCATCTTCATTCCAATAACTCAAGCATAGATTGGTTTTTAAAAAACATCTAATTTAGTACACAGAAACTAGAGGCCATGGGTAACTTGGTCAAAAAGAATGTCACCAATTGGCCAGTAGTCTCACTTACACCCTCCTATTCACCGACCTGTTTGACCTGGAGGCTTGAAATGTAGGTGTCTTTCCTCGTGCTGAACAAATTTGCGTCAAGGACCCATAAGGTCCATCAGGATAGATTTTCCTCCATCTTGGACATTTTGGAAAACCTGAAAAACAAATTCCCGTGACCCATAAGTCCACAGAACACCAAGTTTGGTATGTAGGCCCCGTGGTGCATCACTAAAACACTTAACTTAGTTTGAGAAACACTTGGTTGGTTAAGAGATGGCTGAGTGTCACGCCTTGGTCTTAGTATTTTGTGTTTTCTTTATCTATTTGGACAGGCCAGGGTGTGACATGGGTTATTGTGGTGTGTTTTTTGTCTTGGGGTTTTGTGGGGTGTCTAATTAGTCTATGGCTGCCTGAGGCGGTTCTCAATCAGAGTCAGGTGATTTATCGTTGTCTCTGATTGGGAACCATATTTAGGCAGCCATATTCTGTGAGTGTTTTCGTGGGTGATTGTTCCTGTCTCTGTGTAATTGTTCACCAGACAGGCTGTATAGGTTTTCCCGTTCCGTTTGTTGTTTTGTATATATATAGTTATTTCATGTATCGTCTATTCTTTATTAAAGAACATGAGTAACCACCACGCTGCATTTTGGTCCGCTTCTCCTTCAACTGACGAACGCCGTTACACTGAGTTATTGATCAAATCAGGAAATCAGATTTTACATGTCCAATTAAAATAAATATTTTGTTAATCCACTTCACAATGGCCTATCAACTTGAAACATTGTAGGGTCGCCGCAGCCATTACCACGATGAAGCATGTTAAGATTTTATTATGTACTGATAATGATTAGAATAATCATAAAACATCTTCTCATGAACTAAAAGTCAGATTCACTCCCAAATTTTTTGGGGGGACTCATCACAACAGTCCCAAAAGAGCATGAGAACATAATATTGACGCATTCAAAGATGGCCACACTATAGTAGATGCATATTAGCATCTATGCTAAAATATGCCAAAAATATACACTACCGTTCAAAGGTTTGGGTTCACTTAGAAATGTCCTTGTTTTTGAAAGAAAAGCAATTTTTTTTTGTCTAGGCTAGTTGAGTATCTGGAGCATCAGCATTTGTGGGTTTGATTACAGGCTCAAAATGGCCAGAGAAACAAAGAACTTTCTTCTGAAACTTGTCAGTCTATTTTTGTTCTGAGAAACGAAGGCTATTCTATGCAAGAAATTGCCAAGAAACTGAAGATCTCATACAATGCTGTGTACTACTCCCTTCACAGAACAGCGCAAACTGTCTCTAACCAGAATAGAAGGATGAGTGGGAGGCCCCGGTGCACAAGTGAGCAAGAGGACAAGTACATTAGAGTGTCTAGTTTGAGAAACAGACGCCTTACAAGTCCTCATCTGGCAGCTTCATTAAATAGTACCCGCAAAACACCAGTCTTAACGTCAACAGTGAAGTGGCGACTCTGGGATGCTGGCCTTCTAGAAAGAGTTCCTCTGTCCAGTGTTTGTGTTCTTTTGCCCATCTTAATTTTTTATTTTTATTGGCCAGTCTGAGATGGCTTTTTCTTTGCAACTCTGCCGAGAAGACCAGCATCCCTGGAGTCGCCACGGCACTGTTTTTATTTATTTTATTTATTTCACCTTTATTTAACCAGGTAGGCAAGTTGAGAACAAGTTCTCATTTGCAACTGCGACCTGGCCAAGATAAAGCAAAGCAGTGTGGCACAGACAACAACACAGAGTTACACATGGAGTAAACAATAAACAAGCCAATAACACAATAAACAAGTCAATGACACAGTAGAAAAAAGAAAGTCTATATACAGTGTGTGCAAAAGGCATGAGGAGGTAGGCAATAAATAGGCCATAGGAGCGAATAATTACAATTTATCAAATTAACACTGAAGTGATAAATGAGCTGATGATGATGATGTGCAAGTAGAGATACTGGTGTGCAAAAGAGCAGTTGACGTTGTGACTGGTGTTTTGCGGGTACTATTTATTGCAGATAAACAGGAAATTACTAAGAGGCCCCAAACTTTTGAACGGTAGTGTATATATTTTTAAACCGGTGAAAAACGTATTCTCATTAACCATAGGACCAAATGACAAATCAAATGAGTTACTGACAAATCCAAAATCTGATTTTACGTGTCCATTTAAACCACTGTAAATCTATTCCACAGTGGCCTATAGACTTGAAACGTGTCACCACTATAATGGACGTCCCTAAGATGAACCATACTGAATTTGGTGTTGATATCTGAAAAAAACAAGGAAACTATGAACAACATTCTTTGCATATGCAACACTAATGCTCAAAATCATCTGCAACCATCTTCTCCTCGTGAACCACACAGTGGCAAGAAAAAGTATGTGAATCCTTTGGAATTACCTGGATTTATGAATACATTTGACATAAAATTTGATCTGATCTTCATCTTAGTCACAACAATAGACAAACTCAGTGTGCTTAAACTAAAAGCCCGCAAATTATTGTATTTTTCTTGTCTATATTGAATACATCATTTAAACATTCACAGTGTAGGTTGGAAAAAGTATGTGAACCCCTTGGCTAATGACTTCTCCAAAAGCTCATTGGAGTCAGGAGTCAACTAATCTGGAGTCGAATCGAGATTGGAGATTTTGGTTAGAGCTTCCCTGCCATGTAAAAAACACTCATAAAATTAGAGTTTGCTATTCACAAGAAGCATTGCTTGATGTGAACCATGCCTCGAACAAAAGAGATCTCAGAAGACCTAAGATGAAGAATTGTTGCCTTGCATAATTCTGGAAAGGGTTACAAAAGTATCTCTAAAAGTCAGTCCACGGTAATACAAATTGTCTATAAATGGAAAAATGTCAGCACTGTTGCTACTTTCCGTAGGAGTGGCCTTCCTGCAAAGATGACTGCAAGAGCACAACGCAGAATGCTCAATGAGGTTAAGAAGAATCCTAGTGTCAGCTAAAGACTTACAGAAATCTCTGGAAGATGCTAACATCTCTGTTGACGAGTCTACAATACGTAAAACACTAAACAAGAATGGTGTTCATGGGAGGACACCATGGAAGAAGCCACTGCTGTATAAAAAAAACATTACTGCACGTCTGAAGTTCACAAAAGACCACCTGGATGTTCCGCAGTGCTACTGGCAAAATATTCTGTGGACATACGACACTATGTGTGGAGAAAAAAGGCACAGCACACCAACATCAAAACCTCAGCCCAACTGTAAAGTATGGTGGAGGGAGCATCATGGTTTGGGGCTGCAGCTAACATCGACGGAAAAATGATTTCCCAATTTTATCAAGACATTTTGCAGGAGAATGTAAGGCTATCTGTCCGCCAATTGAAGCTCAACAGAAGTTAAGTGATGCAACAGGACAACAACCCAAAAGGCAGAATGTATCAACAACAGAATGCCTTGAACAGAAGAAAATGTGTCTTCTGGAGTGGCCCAGTCAGTCCTGACCTCAACCCCATTGAGATGCTGTGGCATGACCTCAAGAGAGCAATTCGCACCCGACATCCCAAGAATATTTTGGAACCGAAACAGTTTAGTAAAGATGAATGGTCCAAAATTCTTCCTAACCGTTGTGCAGGTCTGATCCGCAACTACAGAAACATTTGGTTGAGGTTATTGCTGCCAAAGGAAGGTCAACCTGTTATTAAATCCAAGGGTTCACATACTTTTTCCAACCATCACTGTGTGTTCAATAAAGACATTAAAATGTATAATTGTTTGTGTGTTAGTAGTTTAAGCAGCCTGTGTTTGTCTATTGTCGTGACTTAGATTAAGATCAGATCAAATTATGACCAATTTATGCAGAAATACAGGTAATTCTAAAGGGTTCACATACTTTTTCTTCCCACTGTATGTTAGTCACTTCAGATTTTGTATTTAGACTCATTACATCAGTCTTTAATGGTTTTTGCATTTAAATATAGCTGCACTGTACCTATAGATGCAAGTTAGCACATATTCTAAAGCTAAAAATACTTCTCACTGTTTTCACTGATGGCACATAAAGAAAGATAGTCCCTACAGGATAGAGTGCCTGCTTTTTAATCCAACTGATATTGTTCTTTCTCATCTTGTGGACCCTGATCATTGCCGCCTGCAGCTATATTTTTTCCAAAATGTACAAATTGTCAACTTTCCCGACAATGATTTATCACCTACCTGCACCTTGTACCTGCACCTGTTTTTCACCTTGACATTGAGCAAGGACACACGTTCATCAAATAGAAAACCACAGTGTAAAACAGCAGAATTCCATATCTGGTGAATTTCAAAATAGATATCTAACAAAGCTAAGCTACTTGACAGAATCGATGTTGTAAAAAAAAGAAGAAATATAAAAAAGGCAAGAAAATACGCTTTGAGTCCTCTCGGGTTCCGTTCAACTTGTGGTCACAACGACAAAGCGAAAAAAAGGTTAGCGATTAGCTAGTCAGCTAATCCCTCGCATAACTCAGTCGCTGCACATTTCACAGGTTTATGAAGAAATGGAAATGGACATGGTCAGGGGACCGGTAAGTGAAAGACAATTGTATCTGAGATTGTACATAATATATGGTTTGTAGCTACAGTACAAGGAGCAAGTGGGAGGACACATGTCAGCCCCGAGTTGCTAGCTAACGGTAGTTACACGGAGACTATAACAAAGTAAGTAACTGAGACTGTCAAAGGCTTTGGTAGGCACCTAGTAATTATGGTATGAATTAATCATTCTAGCCAGTTGCGTAATTTCAAGCAAACTAATTAACTAATTATTTAATGGACTGAAAATAGGATTTCGTCAAATAAATAGTTGATAGTATTTAGTTATTTGGCTACTCAAAATCAATGGGAGGGGGTCAGTGTTAGCTAGTTACGTCACTCCCACATGATTGACAGCTAGCCATGTAAACCATGATGAGGTGTGTGTGTGTGTGTGTGTGTGTGTGTGTGTGTGTGTGTGTGTGTGTGTGTGTGTGTGTGTGTGTGTGTGTGTGTGTGTGTGTGTGTGTGTGTGTGTGTGTGTGTGTGTGTCAACAACAACACAAACTCTCGCGTACTGTCACTCGTGCTGGTTATTTTGACGCCACCAAGCTACCAGTAGGGGCTGTATGCAATTCAGTGAGGCAGTGTTACCATTAGCTAGTCATTTTTGTAAGTTGTCTTGTGTCCAATGTTGTTTGCTGTATTCAATACAGGGCTGAATTTAGAAACGGATTTGGAGTTTTTCAAGTTGAATTTCACCAGTCTATATGCATCAGCATTGCCATGGACAAATCTCAGTGATGGAGTCCCAGAGGAAAAGGTATGCAGCTCCGAGGTAGGGTGTTGTCAATAAATGTTATGTGATCATCATATGACAATTCAGAATATTCTTCATGTAAGTCTATGCCCTCACAAAGCTCTTGTTGTTTCTCTAGCTAGCTACTGTATCTTCTGTTCCAGGGCATGTTTAATCGGGGTAGTTCAAAAACAATGCCTCCTCTATCTGTGTGGTTGTTCAGAATCCCTCAGACATGACTTGTCAATCTGTCTGTCTGTCTGTCTGTCTGTCTGTCTGTCTGTCTGTCTACTTCTGTATGTATTCTCCAGCTCTGGTGAGGACAGTTCAGGGGAGCGAGGTTCGCTCCACACCTGGAAGGGCTACTCCTGTAGTGTCACCCCAGAGAGAGTGCTCCTGTCCAGGCCTGTGCTGCAGGCTGCCCTGGGAACGCGCCATGGGGTTCTATTGGTGGAGGGTGAGAGTCAATGGACAGTCTTTGATATATAAAGACATTTATTATTAGCCTGCTTGATCTATAATTAAAACTATTTATTTCGTTTGGGGTTTGTATACTGATCTACACATACTACTGCTAATCATTTCTAATAAATCCTCTTGTCTAATGACTTGAATGTTGTGATGTATTTAGGTGGGCAGGTGTACAGCTTTGGTGAGTTCCGATGGAAACAGAGCCAGGTCTCAGAGGTGGGCCCCCTGAAGCCCGTCCTAGAGAGCGCTCTCAGCGGCCAGTGCGTTGTCGCCGTGGCAGCGGGCAGCTTCCACAGCGGGGCAGTTACCGAGGACGGCGGGGTCCACATGTGGGGGGAGAACTCCTTCGGCCAGTGTGGCCTGTCCAGCCTCACTGTAGTCCCCAACCCTACTCCAGTGGCTGTCCTGGACCCCGACACCAGCCCCCCTCATACCATCCGGGTCCTGGAGCTGACCTGCGGGGAGCAGCACTCCCTTGCTCTCTCTGCCCAGCACGAGGTGTGGGCCTGGGGCAGCGGCTGCCAGCTGGGCCTGGTCACCACCATCTTCCCCGTATGGAAGCCCCAGAAGGTGGAGCACCTGGCGGGCAGACACGTCCTTCAGGTGGCCTGTGGGGCCTTCCACAGCCTTGCCTTGGTGCGTTGCCTACCACCTCAGGAGGCCCGGCGGCCCCTGCCAGACAAGTGTGGCCAGTGCAACCAGCTGCTCTACACCATGACGGACAAGGAGGACCACGTCATTATCTCAGATAGTCATTACTGCCCCCTAGGGGTGGAGTTGCTGGCTGACGGAGAGGCCAGGCTGGAGCCTGGAAGGTCCCCTCCGCTCAGGCTCCAGAGCTCCCCTTCAGAGCCCCTCTCCTCTCATACCTCGGCCTCAGCGCCTGGTCTCCATCCCTCCATAACAGACCATACAGACTATGAGAGGAGAAGGACAGTGGCACAGAATGGGGAAATCTTAACCACTAGAGACTCTGACATGAGAGATGCTGCTGGGACAGACTCAGATCGAACTGTGGGGGGTGCAGGTTCTCAGAACTCCCCCTACCCTGATGATCAGGCAGTGAAAGAATATCTCAATAAACTGTCTGACACCTCATTGGCTGAGGAGACTGCCAAGATGACCATAGCAGGAGCAAGTTTTCAGGTTAGTACTGATGATTTGATGCTTTAAGCCTAAAGCTACCCATTTTTTGCACACTTGGTGGGTGACATGCTGACTTTTGGGGGTTTGAGGTGTTTGAAAAGTGACAATGAGCTGTCATGCTGTGTTTCCTGGGTTGTGTTCATTAAGGCACGCAAAGGTAAAACATTTTTGCTAAGGAAAACTAAAATGTGCTTTTCTTATAGGTCCAGGAAGTCTTCCTGTTTCTGTCAGTTTTATTTTGTGTGGTGCCTAATGCACCCTGTGTTTGTTTCAGCCCCCAGCAGATAGCCTTGACCTCCTGACCTCTGACCTCCTCCCTGGGGTCATGCCAGTGACCACCAGCTCTGCCCTCAACAGCCTGGTCTCATCCTGTGCCTCCGCCGTGGCCGAGAGAGTGGTCTCCACCTGCGAGGCTCTGTCCCTGAAGAAGAGGATTAACTGCCACTACCCTGGGGTTGGGGGTGTAGCAGGAGCACCCGGTGGGGTGCCAGGAGGGTTTCCAGGGGGCCCCGCGGAGGAGCGGGTGCGTCTGGAGGAGTCTATGCAGGGGAAGAAGAGCTGCAGCACGGGGGATATCCGTGAGGAGGAGGCCGAGGGCCTGAGTCGACGTCTCTCTCTGCCTGGACTCCTCTCTCAGGGTAGATACGCTGTTCGTCTCTTATCCTCCACCTCTGCTCATCGCCTCTTATCCTTCTTATCTTCCTCCTATACTCTGATGTGTAAGTATGCGGGTGTGTCCCCGCTCATCCGGCCTGCGAACATATCAAACGTCCATCTGAACTACTGTACTATACAGTATGTTTTGGAATGCTGTGACGGCTGACCATTTTGTTTCAGTGTGGTGTTTCATGGCTCTTATGTGTGTGTGGACTACAGTCAGTGAACGGTGGTTTTTCTTCCGCGATTAAAGCTCTCAGTCATAGAGGAATATGAGGCCATATTAATGTGAGGACTTAACCAGAAGGGTTGCAGGAAGGAGAGGAGTGAGGAGAGGGTGAGAGAATAAGACGGAGAAGAAAGGAGCGAGAGTCCGTGAGATAGTGAGGGAAGGAGAAGGAGAGCACTGAGGAAGTGAGAGTGTGAAGAAGATGTATCTGTGTGTGAGGGAGAGAGGGTGAGGGAGGAGGGGGGGGGTGGAGGGGGCACGATGGCTGTGATAATCTCTTGAGAAACCCAGTCAGAGTGGTAGTGCCTGCAGTATCGGAGGAATCTTCTATTGTCATGTTGGTCGGGTGACAGCTGAACGGTAGGATTTGTCCCTAGCTAGCCGAGGGTGTCTTAAGGGGATTTGGGATATGCAAAAACACATTTGACACATGCGTATAATACACGCTTATATATGTCCTGTGAAATGGGACAAATAAAAATAAATTATTAGCTTCCTGTTGCAGCCAGGGAGGGGACAGACAGCTCACCGCTCCCCTCTCTTGGTGGCTCTCCTCTGGGCTGACAGATGGCTCTCTGTGGGGGCAGATGGCTCTCAGTGGGGGACAGGATGTCACAGTGGAAACCACCAACCCACGCCTCATCAGTGATGCCCTGGTCTGTCTGCCCTCATTAACACTCCCTCCCATATGCTTACTGTGGTACGGGACCTGGCTCTGGCTGGGCACAATGACTCATCATCAGGAGGATGCTGTGAGGCCTGTGTTTCTGGGTTATTGCAGAAGTGTTTTGTTTTTCACGAGTAGATGAAGATTACTCCGTGACTAAACCAGTCATCCTGAGCATGTCTTTACAGTTGTTTACACTCACCTGTGGAACAGAGAGGGCTTCATCCGTAACATTAGCTGCAGTTGACTGCCGTAACTGAACATGGCTTGAGAGGAAGCATAGAAAATGTGCCATTTAAGAAACATAACGGTCTGTCTCCGTCTGCAGTGTCCCCCAGGTTGCTGCGGAGGGCCAGCCGGCCCAGGGTGCGAGTGGTGCCCCTCACCCCTGTGGGAGGGCTCCCAGAGGCGGGGGAGCTGCTCCCCTCCCTGCAGACCGAGGTGTGGAGCTGGGGGCGTGGTGAGGAGGGCCAGCTAGGCCACGGGGACAACCTCCCCAGGTCAGTGTCCACTCAGCACCAATCACTGAGGGCTGGGGATGAGAACCATGATGATTGACAGTTGTGTTGACCAGTAAAGCATCAGAGTATGAGCACTGAATCTGATCTAGGATCTGTTTGGCCTTTGAGATAAATAAGATTACATGGACAGGGATGACCTGCTCCTAGATTGGCACTCCTACTTTGAAATGCTTTGACCCTGGTTGTTGACTGATAGGTGTTTCTGACCTGCAGGCTACAGCCACTGTGTATCAAGTGCCTGAGCAGTAAGGAGGTGGTGCTTGTGGCTGCTGGGGCACATCACTCCCTGGCCCTGACGGCACAGTCCCAGGTCAGGAACTACATTATCACTCCTCTGGGGAACTGAGTCGGAGGGATTCCTCCCAACTGTGTGAACATTTGTGTGTGTGTGTGTGTTTTCAAGGTCTTCTCCTGGGGTAGTAACAGCTCTGGCCAGCTAGGACACATGGCGTGTCCTACTACTATCCCACGCCTTGCCAAGGTAAGATGTGTTTCTTTAATTGTGGAAAATGGTGCCCATGCATTCATCTTTACCACACACTAACCCAGTGTTCCTCCTTTATTCATTTAGCAGCGATGCCCCCGTCGATGGGCAACGCAGGTGAATGGTGTTCTTTGCCACCCCCTCCCGTGCTACCTTTGCCTCCGCTGCTGAAAACAGTCTTAGGAGAAACACTGCTAACCTAACCTAAACTCAATTAAAAAAAAGAAATGTCCCTTTTTCAGGACCCTGTCTTTCAAAGAAAAATGTGTAAAAATCCAAATAACTTCAGAGATCTTCATTGTAAAGGGTTTAAACACTATTTCCCATGCTTGTTTAATGAACCATAAACAATTAATGAACATGCAACTGTGGAACGGTTGTTAAGACACTAACCGCTTAGACGGTAGGCAATTAAGGTCACAGTTATGAAAACTTAGGACACTAAAGAGGCCTTTCTACTGACTGAAAAACACCAAAAGAAAGATGCCCAGGGTCCCTGCTCATCTGTGTGAACATGCCTTAGGCATGCTGCAAGGAGGCATGGGGACTGCAGATGTGGCCAGGGTAATAAATTGCAATGTCCGTACTGTCGCCTAAGACAGTGCTACAGGGAGACGGGATGGACAGCTGATTGTCCTCGCAGTGACAGACCACGTGTAACAACACATGCACAGGATCGGTACATCCGGGCATCACACCTGCAGGACAGGTACAGGATGACAACAACAACTGCCCGAGTTACACCAGGAATGCACAATCCCTCCTTCAGTGATCAGACTGTCCGCAATAGGCTGAGAGAGGCTGGACTGAGGGCTTGTAGGCCTGTTGTCTGGTGAGGACCTGCCTTATATCACCAGCAACAACGTCGCCTATGGGCTCAAACCCGCCGTCGCTGGACCAGACAGAACTGGCAAAAAGTGCTCTTCACTGACGATTCGCGGTTTTGTCTCACCAGGGGTGATGGTTGGATTCGCGTTTATTGTTGAAAGAGGCCGGTACTCTGGAGCGGGATCGATTTGGAGGTGGAGGGTACGTCATAGTCTGGGGCGGTGTGTCACAGCATCATCGGACTGAGCTTGTTGTCATTGCAGGCTATCTCAACGCTGTGTGTTACAGGGAAAACATCCTCCTCCCTCATGTGGTACCCTTCCTGCAGGCTCATCCTGACATGACCCTCCAGCATGACAATGCCACCAGCCATACTGCTTGTTCTGTGGGTTAGTTCCGGCATGTGTTCTGCCATGGCCAGTGAAGAGCCCGGATGATGCAGAGGTTGATTCTGCTCGCCACAAGTCTCCTGATGGAAACAATACTACATTAACATAAAACACAGGAGACCCCCTGGTGTGGGACTTAGTCTCAATGGGAAAGCACCCTCCGCTGCTTATAGTGATCACAAATCATAGGACATTTTATGACTATTGAGTTTGTGCAGGACTGTTAGTATAAGGCGTGAGTAGCTTTGGCGTGTGCGAGCCAGAACTGTTCATAGCTGCATTTCTCCTGTTTCTGTAGCATGAGACAGCTTGATGTACAAGTCCATCCCCTGGACAGGACGCTAGTCTATCGCAGGGCCTTACCTCCAATCCATCCCCTGGACAGGACGCTAAGTCTATCGCAGGGCCTTACCTCCAATCCATCCCCTGGACAGGACGCTAAGTCTATCGCCGGGCCTTACCTCCAATCCATCCCCTGGACAGGACGCTAAGTCTATCGCAGGGCCTTACCTCCAATCCATCCCCTGGACAGGACGCTAAGTCTATCGCAGGGCCTTACCTCCAATCCATCCCCTGGACAGGACGCAAAGTCTATCGCAGGGCCTTACCTCCAATCCATCCCCTTAATGCTGATTGCCAAGCAGAGACGCATCCGGCCCATTTTTACAGTTTTTGGTATGACTTGACCGGGGATCAAACTCCCAACCTTCCAATCTCAGGGTGGACACTCAAACCACAAGGCCACCGAGTTGTAGAAGCCTAGCACAACACAAATGTACAGTGATCTTCTCTGTTTGTCCCTGGTGTGACCCTGTAGCTGTCTGAGGGGATCCGTGTATGGGACGTGGGTGCGGGGGCGCAGCACACCCTCCTCCTGGCCGATGGGGACTGTTACCAGCCCATCCTTTACTATAGCGGACAGCAGGTCAGAGAGGCGGCTCAGGACGCACCCCAGGACCAGACAGAGGGGTACAGCTACACACAGCAACCAGTGCTGCTCCCCTTCTGCATGAACGTGAGTAGTGGACCACACACACACACACACAGTGTACTGAACCCCTGCTGTGTTCCACTTTTTGTGTATTCAGCATCTGCTTCGTGATTTCAACTGACATTTGACCCGATGGTGGTGCGTGTGTCTGTGGGTTTTGTATATCCGTGTTTTAGTTGGGCTACGTGAGCGGTGTGTTTGCGGGGGGCCAGAGCTGCGTGGCGCTAGCCGACCGCAACGTCACGGGTTTCATCGCCAGCCTCCACGAGCTGGCTGCTGCCGAGAGGAAGTTCTACTGCAAGCTGAGCTCTGTGAAGAACCACATCCTGCGCCCCCTGTTGGACCTGGGTGAGAACTACTGCTCCCGCTACAGCTCCGCTGGACAGAGGCCATGGGTCAGAGGTTAGAGAGGGAGAGAGAGAAGGGCGAGTTTTATTTTCATGGTAACCAATGTCCAATCAAAGGGAAAGGGATTGGTCCGCATTCAAAAAGATCTGGCATGAAGCTTCCGTTTTGTTCAATGTTATTATTAGTACAGACCTGTAACTTTTGGTTAACCATGTGCTGGACTAGAGTAAGTTGGTACGTTTCAGAGTAAACATTAGGTTGATTACCTCTTGGTTGTGTGTTTTTTCACAGTGTTTTGTTAACAGGTGTGTGTTCTCCTTCTAACCCTCAGAGTCGTTGGGTACAGCCCTAGGCCCGGCGTCCACAGTGCTGCTACAGAGCCTGGCGAGGTGTTATAGCCGCCTGTGCCACCTCACTGGGCAGCACTCCGCCTTGCTCACCGCCAACCTGCGCCGCCGTCGGGAGGTGAAAAGCTTGGTTATGCTGGAGCACGCCAGCATCTTCCTGGACACGTACAATGAGTATGTACGTGTGTGTGTGTGTGTGTGTGTGTGTGTGTGTGTGTGTGTGTGTGTGTGCGCGCACACAATGTCTGACCCTCCCGCTGTCTGACATTTACTCCTTTACAAAAAGCACCTCTGTACTAGCTGCTGTGAGAAATTTCCCTGTTTTGTTATTTGGTACATGTGTACATGTAGTTCTGCGTGTGTAATGACCTCTCCTTCTCTCCTCCTCTTTCCGTTCCTTCCCCCTCCTCATCCCTCCCTGCCAGGTACTGCTGCTCTGTGGGTAACTTCCTGGTGATGGGGGGCTTCCAGGCTCTGGCCAAGCCCTCGCTGTGAGCGTGTACACACACACACACACACACACACAGTAGGACGTCTAGCAGCCTTAGCTTATTATCCTTACCATTTGTGGTGCTCATTATATGTTCATTATCCTTAACATTGACCCAAGCCTGTGTGCTCATTATCCTAACATTGACCCAAGTCTGTGTGCTCATTATCCTTAACATTGACCCAAGCCTGTGTGCTCATTATCCTTAACATTGACCCAAGTCTGTGTGCTCATTATCCTTAACATTGACCCAAGTCTGTGTGCTCATTATCCTTAACATTGACCCAAGTCTGTGTGCTCATTATCCTTAACATTGACCCACGCCTGTGTGCTCATTATCCTTAACATTGACCCAAGCCTGTGTGCTCATTATCCTTAACATTGACCTGTGTCAAGGGACAGCTGTTTGATGCCTAGTTGTTCTGCACACAATGAGACTCAGGAAGCTCCTGCAGGTTTAATTGGAAAGGGATAAGTCAAAGGATGAATTCTAAATCATTTTTATGGGCTCTTTTTAATTATGAAAACGGGTGCTTCGAGCCCTGAATGCTGATTGGCTGACAAAAATACCACATATACCACGGGTATGCCCAAAACATTTTTTCACTGTTGTAATTAAATTGGTAACCAGTTTATAATAACAATAAGGCACCTTAGGGGTTTGTGGTATATGGCCAATATACTACGGCTACGGGCTGTATCCAGGCACTCTAAGAACAGCTCTTAACCGTGTTATATTGGCCATATACCACATCCCTTCTGGCCTTATTGCTTAATTATAAACCAATGTGTTTCTTCATCAAGGCTTTAACCAAGAGTGACTGAATTACCCTTCTCATGCTTTTAACTAGAATGGTGAACAGTGAATTAAAACAGGACATCTCTTCTTTCTTTTTCCATCTCTCCTCCCCTACACTCTCCTCCCTCCCATCTTCCCCCACCCTCTCCTCCCTCCCTGCCCTCCATCTTCCCCTGCCCTCCATCTCCTCCTGCCCTCCATCCTCCCCCGCCACCCCCTCCACCATCTTCTGTTCCTCTGCTCAGAGATTTCTTTGGGAAGTGTCCAGAGCTGTTGCAGCGGCTGGCAGAGTCCAGCGAGGAGAACATTCCTCTGAGTGACCTGTTGGTGGCGCTCTTCTACCTGCCCATGAGACACCTTCACGAGTATGGCAGGCTGCTGCTCAAACTGGGAACCTGCTTCGAGGTGGTACGTGGAGGAACTAGGACCGGGGCCGTACACACACACACGCTCAAATATCCTTCATACAAACTCTCCCTTTCGTGTGTGTGTCTCTCCATCCCTGCAGAGCTCAGTGGACTACCAGAAGCTGCAGGACTGCTGCTCTAAGTTTGAGGCCCTGGCTCTTCATCTGAAGAGGAGGAGGAAGGAGGCAGAGTACACGTACCACTTCTGGAAGAGCTTTCCTGGCAAGATGACGGTCAGTGGCCTGGTCAGTTGGTTTGACCATAGTAATCAGAGCCAGATTCACACTATTGTGCCAATGCCAACCGCACTGTGCTCGCTCAGATATTTTATTTTCACGTTGTCCTTTCAAGCATGGTTCCGGAAACTATGGTGGATGTATAATCATCCCGGCAGAGCACAGCTTGGTTCGGTTTGACTCCATAGTGTGAAACGGGTAGAAGATCTTTTAATCAGCCCAATATCTCCAGTTTACCAACCTCTTATCCCATTTCACCTGGCCATCCTGTTCCAGGATTCCCTGCGTAAGCCCCCCCGGAGGCTGATCTGTGAGAGCAGTAACAAGGCCCTGACGCTACAGAACTCTGGAAGGTTCTCTGTCAACTGGTTCATCCTCTTCAATGATGCACTCGTCCACGCTCAGGTAAGCACAGCTCTTACAGCTGGCTCTTACAAAGGTGCCAATCTCTCTTTTCTTTCATTCACCCTCAGAGCATTTGATATGAATATATCTGGTGTGTTGACTGACTCCTATCAAGTTGTGTGTTTGTCTTTGTCCTATCAGGGTGTGGTTCCCTATAAAAGCCTTGTAAGTATGCAGCAGCAGCCAGTGTACTGCCCCCTAGTCAATGCAGCGCCCCCGTGTGGCCAGGGCTTGGCTTAGGATGTAGGCTTCCTGTAGCGGCTCTTTAGGCACCTGCTGCCGGCCTGTAAACCACAAACATCGGCTTCACAGCTTGAAATAACACCCACACCAAAACACACCGTTTTTCTGATCTTCTTCATGTACGTATGGGTGTGCCAACTAACATCTGGCTGGAATAAGCCTCTCTGTTTTTGATTTCTTGAAGCTCACAGTGAAGAATGGCAGTTATTTGCCTTCTCCCTTTAACTAACCCAACTGCTCCTGAACATTAGGAGCCCCACAGCGGGTTCTGTACACCACTCTACAGTGAGCAGCTTCTCCTCAGCCGAGCCCGGTGTCCCCTGCCCTCTGATGCTAGCCTCAGGATACTGTGTGGAAAGCTGAACTGATACTTTGAATAACTAAGGCTCTCGGTAGTATATTGCCTACTTTTATGACATTGTAGTCATAGCAACACATCGACTCTGCTTACAGACGTAAATCTAAAAAGTTAAGTCTGACGTTATTGGGTCTTCCCGACGTGTGAGTCTTGGTTATCTAACTAAGATGCCTTTTTTGACCCGTTTTAATTTTTTGCTATGTGGAGCCTTTAGTTATCATTACTCTGAAACCATATGACGCCACACGTGAGGATCGGCCGTCTCCGGTTCACTTCTCTCAAAACAGTTTCCTGTGATGTGCCGCTGTCTCTCTTAGTGTGCACCCACCTAGCTGTGTTTGATGACATAGTGTGCCTTTTTAGCCCCTGTGTGCTGCACCCTGTGTGCTGCACCCTGTGTGCTGCACCCTGTGTGCTGCACCCTGTGTGCTGCACCCTGTGTGCTGCACCCTGTGTGCTGCACCCTGTGTGCTGCACCCTGTGTGCTGCACCCTGTGTGCTGCACCCTGTGTGCTGCACCCTGTGTGCTGCACCCTGTGTGCTGTGTCTGTCGGCCTGCCTCGTGCCCTGTCGCCCTCGCCTCTCTGCTTGCTATGCAAGTTGGCATCTATTAGGTCATGTGACCTGTGTTTAGCTCCAGTGTCCTGACTACTTCCTGACTGTTGAACCAGTGTACTGTATCTGTAGCTGAGTGTATCAGTATACTGATGTCTCTCTCTTCCCTCCCTCTCCTCCAGTTCTCCACCCACCATGTCTTCCCATTGGCCACACTGTGGGTTGAGCCCATCCCTGAGGAGAACACTGACCTGTGAGTCTATCCCCCTATCTGCCCAATTAGAGAGTTTAGCTGGTGTGTTATTGAGCACTTAGCTCTACGTTTCCCAAACCTGGTCCTGGTCCTGCCCCCCCGGATGCACGTTTTGTTTTTGCCCTAGCACTACACAACTGATTCAACTTATCATCAAGCTTTGATAATTTGAATCAGCTGTGTAGTGTTAGGGCAAAAACCAAAACGTGCACCCCTTGGGGTCCCCAGGACCGAGTTTGGGAAACGCTGCTTCCACTGAGCTGTGCTTTGTTCCATCCAGGTATGGACTGAAGGTGATTTCACCTGAGGAGACCTTCACCTTGCTGGCCTGTTCTTCCATGGAGAAGGTAGGCCACTAGCCAATAGCCAGGCCTCACTACTCACCTGCTCAGGTTACAAGTATGTAGTGTTTGTGTCTTTGTAGGTTCTTGTTAATCTGTCTAGTTGGGTTCAGTTTGTGGTGACAGACGGTGTAACAACTCATTCAGTTCAATTAAATGCACTTCAATATGACTATTAACAGGCCGTGTGTTCTCCAGGCCAAGTGGCTTCGCTCCATCAACCAGGCGGTGGACCAGGCCATGAGTGGGGCGGGGCAGTCAGGCTCAGGGGCAGGGCAGAGGGCGGAGCCTCCCATCTCCCGGACTGCCTCCTACACCTTCTACAAGGACAGCCGTCTGAAGGAGGCCACCTACGAGGGCCGCTGGCTGGCCGGCAAGCCCAATGGGAGGTGGGTCTGGCTGGGGAAGGAGGGATGCAGGACCTGGTGCCTCTGGTTCCACTTCCATACAGTCACCATGAATTGAAAATTGTTGTTTCCAGGGGAATGGTGAAGTGGCTTGATGGGAGAATTTACACGGGGACGTTCAAGAACGGACTGGAGGATGGGTCAGTCAGTGTAAATCGATCAATAAATCGATGTATCAATCACCGTGGTCAGAAATAAAGGCATTTCTCATTGTTCTTGCTGTTTGTTTATGGGTCGTAGTTTTGGAGATTACGTTATGCCCAGCAAGACGTTGAACCTGAACGACCACTATCAAGGCCACTGGAAAGAAGGGAAGATGCACGGCATCGGAACATACAAGTGAGTCTGTTTGCCTTTGTGACGAGTTCAACATTATTTAAGAAAGGCCCTTCAGGTTAAAAATCACCCTTTTGTAAGCGTGACCTGGAGTTTGCGGGCGTGTCTATGTTTCTGCTGTGTACCCGAACAATGTGACTGTCGTCTATGCAGGTATGCTACAGGTGAGTTGTACGAGGGCTCGTTCCAGGACAACATGCGTCACGGTCACGGGATGCTGCGCAGCGGCACGCTGAACTCCTCCTCTCCCAGCGTCTTCATCGGCCAATGGGTGCACGACAAGAAGACGGGCTACGGCGTCTTTGATGACATCACCAGGTAGTGGATCGCTCCAGCCCACCCTTTTCATACTGCAGCGCTAAACTGAGCTGGCCTGGTTACGCATCCAGCTAGTTCAGTACAGTTGGGGTTGGATTGATAGTGTGAAAAGGGTATTTGTGTCTCTGAAGTGCTGACAGTGTTACGTGGTGACCTGTGTTGTTCCGTCAGAGGAGAGAAGTACATGGGCATGTGGCAGGATGACCAGCGGCAGGGCACGGGCGTCATAGTAACCCAGTTTGGCCTGTACTACGAGGGAGCCTTCAACAACAACAAGATGCAGGTGATTCCTGGGCAGTGGGGTTCTTCCTCCTGACGCTAGCTGAACGTTAGCACATTAGCTCCAAGATATTGGAAGAAAGGAAGATGATCACCTCTCCATTTGCTGTTTTTTTTTTTTTTCTCAGGGCACAGGGGTCTTGCTGTCTGAGGACAACACCACATATGAAGGAGAGTTCTCGGAGGACTGGACTCTCAACGGGAAGGTCAGTGAAAGAAGAGAGACACAAACAAGCCTGAACACTCTGTCTCTCACACACAGCTTGCACTCACACATATTTTCGCTTAGCCACATACGTTTGTGCAGACACATGTATAATACAGCACATTGCTCTCCCTAATCTCTCAGGGTGTGCTGACCATGGCTAATGGGGACTACTTTGAGGGCACCTTCACTGGGGAGTGGGGCTCCGGCCTGAAGGTCTCCGGATCCTTCTTCAAACCCAACCTCTACGACTCAGACGGGGACAAGGGCCGCGCTGTGTACGTCTCTGTACCATTCAATGCCATTGGTTTTAGTATGGTGGAGGATTAGCAGATTCAAAGATTTTAGTCTTGAGCTAAAAGTGGTTAAACAAAAATAAGTATAAATAAATTGCAAGGCAATCTGTCCGCAGGAGATGATCCTGCTCTGTTTTTGCATCGAAGCATTGAAAAAGTTTTGACAGTTTTGAAATGAACCCAGTCAAGTGAATGTGTATGTGAACATAGAAATAGTCTATTTCCTTTTTATGTGTGTCTCCAGTAAGCTGGGGCGCCTGGCGGTGCGTCCGGAGGAGAAGTGGAGGGCAGTGTTTGAGGAGTGTTGGATGAGGCTGGGCTGTGAGGCCCCTGGCCAGGGAGAGAACCAGAGAGCCTGGGAGAACATTGCTGTTGCCCTGACCACCAGCAGTAGACAGCACAGAGACTGGTAGAGAGAACAGAGACCACACACACAGTACTTCCACCTCACACACTCTCTCTCACACACACACACACACACACACACACACACACACACACACACAGAGTACAGTTGTCTAAGTGGTATTGATGTGTGTTCCAGCCCGGAGATGAACCTGAGTCAGAGTCATAACAGAACTCTGGAGAGTCTGGAGTTCAACCCTCAGCAGCATGTTGGCCCTGTTACCATGGAGAAGTATGACCGTATCCGCCATTACCTCATCAAGGTGAGCCAACGAACCCAGGTGACTTCCTAACCCTCCTAATCCCCCTCAGCAAATGGATCCACGCACCAACGTGTCTGACAAGCAAAAATACCAGCACCCACTGTTTGACAAGCGAAATCCTTTTCAGTATGGTTTAATAATGATGATGATGATGTACATATTCTTTATCCCCTTACACTGTGTATAAGACAGTAGTTTTGGAATTGTTAGTTAGATTACTTGTTGGTTATCACTGCATTGTCGGAACTAGAAGCACAAGCATTTCGCTACACTCGCATTAACATCTGCTAACCATGTGTATGTGACAAATAAAATTTGATTTGATGAAGAAGAAATGTCTGAGCCGTCGTCCTGAGGTGCCCCTGTTCATACTGATTTACTCTTTAGATCTAACATGATTTATCCTCATTGAGAAAACACCACAAAATAGGAATACTCTCACATTTAACCTTCACTGTCCCCCCCCCTACCCCCCCAGGCGTGTGACACGCCCCTGCACCCCCTGGGCAGGCTGATGGAGACCCTAGTGGCTGTCTACAGGATGACCTACGTGGGGGTGGGGGCCAACCGTCGCCTCCTACTGCAGGCTGTCAACGAGATCATGTCCTACCTGGCACGCATCTTCCAGCTCGTCAGGTGTGTGTGTGTGTGTGTGTGTGTGTGTGTGGCCTAAAATGGTCAGATACTGTTTTTCCATTGTTTGAGCCTAGCCTGTTTTAAGCCATGTACTGTATGTGTAATGTTTGTTTGTCTCTCAGGTTCCTGTTCCCAGATCTGCCTGAGGAGGGTGGAGTGATCCCTGAACCATCCTCTGACCCCCAGGACAAGAAGGATTCCAACTGCGCAGACACCCAGCTAGAATCCCCCAAACCTGGGTACGACCACAGCATATCTTATGTAAAAGAGCATGTCACTGTTGTTTAAATACTGTTTTCTTCCAGAAGAGAAATATGTTAAGCCCCTGAATGTGTGTTGAATGATGTGTGTGTGTGGTTTCCCCAGGCGTGTAGTGAGTAGCTCCTCTCTGCTCCTGCCGGTGTTACTGCCTCGTCTCTACCCCCCTCTCTTCACCCTGTACGCCCTGGAGAAGGAGAGGGAGGACGACGTGTACTGGGAGTGTGTCCTCCGCCTCAACAAACAGCCAGACATGGCCCTGCTCGCCTTCCTCGGAGTGCAACAGTGAGTCTCTCTTGGACTGACCAATGAGGTTGGGAATGACTAGTAGTTGCCTCTTACAATCCTTCTGATCTCGCCGTCTTACATTCTGTTGAATCCGTGTTGCGAAACAGAATGTGAGGATAATCAGGGCCTTTTTAATTTAGCCTCGTATAAGTTTTTTTTTCCCGACCATGTAGCCTGACGGTCCTGACCTGGAAAAACTGTAGTTATAACATGTAAAAATGAATCTGTTTTTGCTTTCAGTAAGTTTTGGCCGGTTTCGGTTCCAGTGCTGGGGGAGAGGACAGAGGTATGACACTAAGTACATTCTGAAACACACTGCCCTCCTGTGGGTGAATTACAACATTACACCAAGTACATGTTAGATTGTCCTTACTGACAGTCTCTCTCCCCTTTTCTAGGTTGTGTCCAGCACAAAAGACGCCTGTTTTGCCTCGGCAACGGAGACCTTACAGCAGATCAGGTACGATTTATCCAGAGCAGTACTATATCGTCATGAATGAATGAGTCTCATGCACTCTTTAAGTTATGATATTGTGGTTTATACGTGGTCGTGTATTAAGACAGTTTGTTTTCAGCACAACGTTCACACCATCCGACAAGCTGCAGGTGATCCAGCTGACATTCGAGGAGATCACAAAGGAAGTGGTGTCCTCACTGGAGGATAGCTTCCTGTGGTCCATGGACGACCTGTTTCCTGTGTTCCTCTACGTGGTGCTGCGCGCCCGGTGAGTCGACGAGAACACACACATACAAACGTCTCTGTTCCTCAGAGATGCACAGAAATCCGATTTTTCTCCAATTTTAGAATCAGAACTACACATTTATTTACAGTACCAGTCAAAAGTTTGGACACCTACTAATTCCAGCTTTTTTCTTTATTTTTTTACTAATTTCCACATCGTAGAATAATAGTGAAGAAATCAAATCTATTGGAGATTCTTCAAAGTAGCCACCCTTTGCCTTGATGACAGCTTTTCACACTCTTGACATTCTCTCAACCAGCTTCATGAGGTAGTCACCTGGAATGTGTTTAAATTAACAGGTGTGCCTTGTTAAAAGTTAATTTGTGGAATTTATTTCCTTAATGCATTTGAGACAATCATTTGTGTTGTGACATGGTAGGGTTGGTATACAGAAGCCCTATTTGGTGAAAGACCAAGTCCATATTATGGCAAGAACAACTCAAATAAGCAAAGAGAAACGACAGTCTATAATTTCTTTAAGACATGAAGGTCAGTCAATCCTGAAAATGTCAAGCACTTTGAAAGTTTCTTCAAGTGCAGTCACAAAAAACGTTGAGTGCTATAATGAAACTGGCTCTCATGTGGACCGCCACGGGAAAGGAAGATCCATAGTTACCTCTGCTGCAGAGGATAAGTTCATTAGAGTTACCAGCCTCAGAAATTGCAGCCCAAATAAATGCTTCAGAGTTCAAGGAACAGACACATCTCAACATCAACTGTTCAGAGGAGACTGCATGAATCAGGCCTTTGTGGTTGAATTGCTGAAGAAGATACCACTACTAAAGGACACCAGTAAGAAGAAGAGACTTTTTTGGGCCAAGAAACACAAGCAATGGACATTAGACCGGTGGAAATCTGTCCTTTGGTCTGAGTTCAAAGTTGAGATTTTTGGTTCCAACCCCCGTGTCTTTATGAGATGCAGAGTAG
Source organism: Oncorhynchus keta (assembly GCF_023373465.1). Classification (NCBI taxonomy): domain Eukaryota; kingdom Metazoa; phylum Chordata; class Actinopteri; order Salmoniformes; family Salmonidae; genus Oncorhynchus; species Oncorhynchus keta. Next base: position 12,220,415 of record NC_068457.1, on the reverse strand, counting down.
GTGAACTGATGATCTCCGCTTGTGTGGTTCCCACCGTGAAGCATGGGGGAGAAGGTGTGATGGTGTGGGGGTGCTTTGCTGGTGACACTGTCTGTGAATTATTTAGAGTTCACACTTAACCAGCATGGCTACCACATCATTCTGCAGCGATACGACATCCCATCTGGTTTGTGCTTAGTGGAACTATCATATGTTTTTCAACAGCACAATGACCCAAAGGCTGTGTAAGGGCTATTTGACCAAAAAGAAGAGTGATGGAGTGCTGCATCAGATGACCTGGCCTCCACAATCACCCGACTTCAACCCAATTGAGATGGTTTGGGATGAGTTGGACCGCAGAGTGAAGGAAAAGCAGCCAACAAAGTGCTCAGCTTATGTGGGAACTCCTTCAAGACTGTTGGAAAAGCATTCCAGGTGAAGCTGGTTGAGAGAATGCCAAGAGTATGCAAAGCTGTCATCAAGGCAAAGGTTGGCTACTTTGAAGAATCGCCATATAAACTATGTTTTGATTTGTTTAACACTTTTTTTTTGGTTACTACATGATTCCATATGTGTTATTTCATAGTTTTGATGTCTTCAGTATTATTCTACAATGTAGAAAATAGTAACAATAAAGAAAAACCCTTGAATGAGTAGGTGTGTCCAAACTTTTGACTGGTACTGTGTATGTGTGTTAACCAAGGCTGTGTTTCTCTTCAGGATCAGGAATCTGGGGTCAGAGGTGAGTCTGATAGAGGACTTGATGGACCCCTGTGTACAGCATGGAGAACACGGCATCATGTTCACCACTCTCAAGGTACACTCATAGCATACGTTCTATGGCAGATAGCATCCAAATGCAGGCACTCACACTCATAACTTATTCAGATACTCATAACATATTCATGCGATCGATGCACGCTTACACACACCGCTTCATAGGGAATAAATGAAGCTGTAACTGTCTATCATATATTCATTTTTATTTCCCTCTGTTTGTCAGGCGTGTTACTATCAGATCCAGCATGAGAAGACCACCTGAGAACCACAGAGAATCTCTGTACTGTATATTGCAGCAGCTCTGTAAAGTGGCAGTCAGACAGACAGACGATTTTAGAGGGAAGGGATTGGAGAGGTTTTGAGTGATGCTGTGTCAGGGTCGTCACAGGAGGGTCATGATGATTGACAGACAGGCTGCTGACTGTTCATCTGCTCCCCCGTAGCAGGACCCCCTCCCCCTTTACATACACACATACACGGATGCATGCTCTTACACACACACACACACACACTACAAAGCTCCCCGCTCTAACCACTGCCTAATAGTGACCGTGTCATCAGGCTTATACACCTACTTGATTCATCAGGTTGACCTCTGTAAAACCCTTGTTGTAAAACTGTTTTGGCAGTTTGGCCAGTTTATCTGTCAATAGGCTTTGTAACACCTTAGCCCCTGAATGAAGGAACATGCTCCTTGAGCCGTCTGGAATAGGGGCTTACTGTGATGTGGGCAGAGCGAGTGGAGTTTCAGCCTTATCGTGGACTTTTGTGAATATGACTGGCTATTTACTATTCACACTGTATTAGTGGAAGAGATCACTGCCTCTTTTGTCACCCAGCGCTGGTATTGAAATGGAAGTCTACGAAGAGAAACTTCAAATCCAAGTGAGACTCGCCCTTAACATGGAGCCTGTCTAATAACAAGACGCCATCTTGTATGTATGAGGTGGCAACAAATACGCGTCACATGGCCACATGTTGCTTCCATCGGACCTCAGCCCTCAAAGCACATGTTATTTAATGGACCAACACAGTACGTCACATTGATGTCACTTAAAGAGTTGAACCGCCCAGATTCAGTGACGTCTGTGTACACCGAGCGCTAGCCTACGCTCACTCAGACCAACGCCAGTTGAAGTTGTTTTGGAGAATGTACACTCCATACAGTTTCGGTGTTCTTGTTGTATTCATTGTTCAGAACAATCTTGAATATACAGCTCTATTCAGGTGATTTGAAGACGTGAAGTTGGGTGGCGCTCTGTTTCTCATGTGATGCAGTTAAATGACAGCCAGGTAATGTGCACCTCACCTGCTGGCCTCTAAAACATTTAAATTCATACTGTATTATTTGTGTTTATAACCTCTCTGTTTGCACAATATTTATAATGCTACAAGGTGGTTCTTTCAGGTCACTTTGTCATTCTACACCAGAGCTAAAACCTCAGCCACCTACATGAAATGTTGACACTTGATGGGTAAACCCATAGAAGAAGATTGTTTGTTTGTTTATTTTCTGTTATAAAACTTTTCCTGCAATATAGCTAATGTAATATTCATGTTTGTGGTTCTTCAAATCAGATTAAGACTTTTACTAGGAAACAATATTGTTTATGCGTGTGTTTGGTGTGCTCCCTGTCATGCAGACAGACTTATGACCGTATTATGCAGTATTTGTACCTGCAAGGCAATCGCTATGCTGAAGAAACTGTCTCTGTTCAGCTTGTTGGGGTCTGATCATGTTGTAATAGCAATATGATGGTTATACAGTGACATTGAAGTCTACCGAAAGAAATTCTTCCTGTTGCAGAATTATTCATGTGGAGAAGAGAATTTGTCACAACTGTTATTGATTGTTTGATGGGACACGCAGTACATAAGAATCTATATTTTAAACAGAATTTGATTGTAACCTGGTATTTGGTTAATTCTTTATTCAGCTTGTTTGTAATTTGTGTGGTCATGCCAAGGTTTACCTCCATTTTCCCACATAATTCCTTTGGAAAGGACTTTGATTATTTAACTGCATATCTGTTTACACCTAAAACACATGGCATGAGGTGCTGCATAATATAATATCTCTACAGTGTTTTACCCATAGACTGCATAACATACAGTTTGATCTATGAAGGAAGATCTGCCTGCTTGTTTTGATTTTTGATTTAAACTTTATTTAACTCCGTTAAGAACAAATTCTTATTTACAATAACAGCAGAACCCAGACGATGCCGCCCTATTGGACTCCCAATCACGGCCGTTTGTGATACAGCCTGGATTCAAACCAGGTTGACAATAGAGACAGCTCTAGCACTGAGATGCAGTGCCCCAGTGTTCTCTGTATGTTGTCACATTTGTCCTTTTCAGGGGAATGATGTCAGCATTTTGTCTAATGTACATATCTTAATGTAAACAAAGGGCAATAAAGCCAACTGACAAAGTTCTCTTTGAATAAAATGTGCCTCTGTACTAGTTTGTCTTAAATTGTAAACCACATGGTCCTGTTACTTTGGTTTAATGGGTTAGATACAGTTGAAGTTGGAAGTTTACATAGTTTTTCAACCACTCCACAAATTTCTTGTTAACTATAGTTTTGGCAAGTGGGTTAGGACATCTACTTTGTACATGACACAATTTTCCCAGCAATTGTTTAGACCAATTATTTCACTTATAATTCACTGAATCACAATTCCAGTGGGTCAGAAGTTTACATACACGAAGGTGACTGCTTTTAAACAGCTTGGGAAATTCCAGAAAATGATGTCATGGCTTTAGAAACTTCTGAGGCTAATTGACATAATTTGAGTCAATTCGAGGTGTACCTGTGGATGTATTTCAAGGTCTACCTTCAAATTGTGCCTCTGCTTGACATCATGGTAAAATAAATAAGCCAAGACCTTAGAAAAAAACATTGTAGACCTCCACAGGTCTGGTTCATCCTTGGGAGCAATGAAGAAGGTACCACGTTCATCTGTACAAACAATAGTACGCAAGTATAAACACCATGGGACCAGGCAGCCGTCATACCGCTCAGGAAGGAGACGCTTTCTGTCTCCTGGAGATTAACGTACTTTGGTGCGAAAAGTGCAAATCAATCCCAGAACATCAGCAAAGGACCTTGTGAAGATGCTGAAGGAATCAGGTACAAAGTATTTATCCACAGCAAAACGAGTCCTATATCGACATAACCTGAAGGCCGCTCAGCAAGGAAGAAGCTACTGCTCCAAATCTGCCATAAAAAAAGCCAGACTATGGTTTGCAAATGCACAGGGGACAAGATTGTACTTTTTGGAGAAATGTCCTCTGGTCTGATGAAACAAAAATAGAACTGTTTGGCCATAATGACCATTGTTATGTTTGGAGGAAAAAGGGGGAGGCTTGCAAGCCAAAGAACACCATCCCAACTGTGAAGTACGGGGGTGGCAGCATCATGTTGTGGGGGTGCTTTGCTGCAGGAGGACTGGTACACTTCACAAAATAGATGGCTTCATGAGGAAGGTAAACTATGTGGATATATTGAAGCAACATTCCAAGACATCAGACAGGAAGTTAAAGCTTGGTCGCAAATGGGTCTTCCAAATGGACAATGACCCCAACTTTCAATAGCTTGTTTTAAAAATGGCGATATTTGGGAGATTATTTTCTTTTCAAATAACTGAATGTGCAAGGTTGTAATCTGAATAAAGGAAGGAAAGACATTATTGAACATGGGGTGAGACATTCCTATTAATTTGCTAGAGGACCAGTTCGGATTTAAGTATAACTTTTGTATGACTGAAGCCTTTAGTGAGAGGTTTAATTCTTTAATATTTAATCATTTCTGCCCTTAATATTTCATTCATAATCATTATATCAATAGGCCTGTTTAATTTGGTCTGGCTTGCAGTTCCAATTACATGGATCATTTTTACATTTACATTACATTTAAGTCATTTAGCAGACGCTCTTATCCAGAGCGACTTACAAATTGGTGCATTCACCTTATGACATCCAGTGGAACAGTCACTTTATGAATATTATTTGGAATATACTGCATTGTCGTGACAAACGTTGGTATTTTGGGTATAAAAATAATCTTTATGGAACAAAAGGAACATTTGTTGTGTAACTGGGAGTCTCGTGAGTGAAAACATCCGAAGATCATCAAAGGTAAACCATTTTTTTGATTGCTTTTCTGATTTTCGTGACCTAGCTACTTAATGTTTAGTGTACATAATGTTATGTTATCGATAAACTTACACAAACGCTTGGATTGCTTTCGCTGTAAAGCATAATTTCAAAATCTGAGACGACAGGTGGATTAACAAAAGGTTAAACTGTGTTTTCCTATATTGCACTTGTGATTTCATGAATATTAATATTTTTTTGTAATATTATTTGACTGTGGCGCTATGCTATTCAGCGATTGCTGTTGACAATTATCCCGCAACCGGGATGGGTAGCGTCAACCAGTTAAATGACGTCTTTAAATGTAATTTAACTGTGTTTTTTTGTATTACCTTTTAATTTATTGTCAAACAAACCATTTCAGAAATTAGGGTACCTGCATGTTTGTCTAATTATTAGGCCCATTAAACATTTTATCTTCGCATCTGCACATAGGCGGTCATGTAAATTTCATGCTATAATTCGCTCTCTGCCCAGGCAATTACCTTGGCCGTGCTCCTCGTTCATAGACTTATATCAGTAGAAGATTTGTGATGATAGCATGTGCTGGAGTTAAACCATTCTGGTGTTCTGGTGAGCCTGGTCCCAGATCAGTAGGTATGATGGCAGATACTGAATGACAACGACAGTGAGAGGATTTAAATAAAGCACACGCGGATCTGGGACCAGAATAGTTTAGACCCAAATTGAGTCCCTCTCTTTCAATGTTGTTGTCCTGTGTCTGCCCACTCATTACTGGTGTAGCTAGAAGCCTAATCCCAATCATCTAAACTGGTCAGTCCCCTCTCCCTGGGAATTGTCATAGCATGTGCTGACGAGCTTAATTCATTTCCATATTTTAAATGTGACAGCTGCACACTGGGCCCTCATCTCGCACTACAAATTCATTAGGACTGTAATATTCTGTAATACTGTAATATTCCAGCAACTGGAGATGAGAAACAGATGGCCTGATGTATCGACAGCCAGTTGGCTGAGGGACTATTCAAGGGCCTGATGTATCGACAGCCAGTTGGCTGAGTAACTATTGAAGGGCCTGATGTATCGACAGCCAGCTGACTGAGTAACTATTGAAGGGCCTGATGTATCGACAGCCAGCTGACTGAGGGACTATTGAAGGGCCTGATGTATCGACAGCCAGTTGACTGAGGGACTATTGAAGGGCCTGATGTATCGACAGCCAGTTGGCTGAGGGACTATTCAAGGGCCTGATGTATCGACAGCCAGTTGGCTGAGGGACTATTCAAGGGCCTGATGTATCGACAGCCAGTTGACTGAGGGACTATTCAAGGGCCTGATGTATCGACAGCCAGCTGGCTGAGGGACTATTCAAGGGCCTGATGTATCGACAGCCAGTTGACTGAGGGACTATTCAAGGGCCTGATGTATCGACAGCCAGCTGGCTGAGGGACTATTCAAGGGCCTGATGTATCGACAGCCAGTTGACTGAGGGACTATTCAAGGATCTGATGTATCGACAGCCAGTTGACTGAGGGACTATTCAAGGGCCTGATGTATCGACAGCCAGTTGACTGAGGGACTATTCAAGGATCTGATGTATCGACAGCCAGTTGACTGAGGGACTATTGAAGGGCCTGATGTATCGACAGCCAGTTGGCTGAGGGACTATTCAAGGGCCTGATGTATCGACAGCCAGTTGGCTGAGGGACTATTCAAGGGCCTGATGTATCGACAGCCAGTTGACTGAGGGACTATTCAAGGGCCTGATGTATCGACAGCCAGCTGGCTGAGGGACTATTCAAGGGCCTGATGTATCGACAGCCAGCTGGCTGAGGGACAATTGAAGGGCCTGATGTATCGACAGCCAGCTGGCTGAGGGACAATTGAAGGGCCTGATGTATCGACAGCCAGCTGGCTGAGGGACAATTGAAGGGCCTGATGTATCGACAGCCAGCTGACTGAGTAACTATTGAAGGGCCTGATGTATCGACAGCCAGCTGACTGAGTAGCTATTGAAGGGCCTGATGTATCGACAGCCAGTTGACTGAGGGACTATTCAAGGATCTGATGTATCGACAGCCAGTTGACTGAGGGACTATTCAAGGGCCTGATGTATCGACAGCCAGTTGACTGAGGGACTATTGAAGGGCCTGATGTATCGACAGCCAGTTGACTGAGGGACTATTGAAGGGCCTGATGTATCGACAGCCAGTTGACTGAGGGACTATTCAAGGGCCTGATGTATCGACAGTCAGTTGACTGAGGGACAATTCAAGGATCTGATGTATCGACATATATAGTGTATATTCCCATTAATTGATACTACAGTGCATTCGGAAAGTATTCAGACCTCTTCACATTTCCACACTGTCACGTTACAGCCTTATTCTAAAATGCATTTTTTAAATTAATTATCATCATCAATCTAAACACAATACCCCATAATGACGAAGCAAAAACATGTTTTTAGAAATGTTTGCTAATTTATATATATACTGTATGTAAAAATGTAAAAAAATATCCCATTTACATAAGTATTCAGACCCTTTACTCAGTACTTTGTTGAAGCATCTTTGGCAGCGATTACAACCTCGAGTCTTCTTGGGTATGACGCTACAAGCTTGGCACACCTGTATTTGGGGAGTTTTCCCAATCTACTCTGCAGATCCTCTCAAGCTCTGTCAAGTTGGATGGGGAGCATCCCTACACAGCTATTTTCAGGTACCTCCAGAGATGTCCGGGCTCTGGCTGGGCCACTCAAGAAATTTCAGAGACTTGTCCTGAAGTCACCCCTGCGTTTTCTTGGCTGTGTGCTTAGGGTCGTGTTGGAAGGTGAACCTTCACCCCAGTCTGAGGTCCTGAGCGCTCTGGAGCAGATTTTCATCAAGGATCTCTGTGCTCACTTCACCTTTCCCTCAATCCTGACTAGTCTCCTAGCCCCTGCAGGTTGCGTTTATATTATTTGTGTTCAGTATAAGCATCTTGTCTGCTAAATTAACAAAACAAGGTTATGCCATTGAACAGCCACAAGCAAGCACAACTTCTGAGGATACTGCTTTTTTGAAGATTGTGTTCCACGATATAATAACCAGTTGATATTATGGTTTGAATAAATTAATCTTAAATTGGACTTGTTTTTTTATTGACTGAATATTTTTGAGGCAACTGAGCAATTAGGATTTGTTATCTCTAATGGATGATAAATTAGGATTTGTTATCTCTAATGGATGATCAATTAGGATTTGTTATCTCTAATGGATGATCAATTAGGATTTGTTATCTCTAATGGATGATCAATTAGCATTTGTTATCTCTAATGGATGATAAATTAGGATTTGTTATCTCTAATGGATGATCAATTAGGATTTGTTATCTCTAATGGATGATCAATTAGGATTTGTTATCAGTAATGGTTATAATAAATTAGGAATTGTTATCAGTAATGGTTATGATAAATTAGGAATTGTTATGATAAATTAGGATTTGTTATCTCTAATGGATGATAAATTAGGAATTGTTATCAGTAATGGTTATGATAAATTAGGAATTGTTATCAGTAATGGTTATAATAAATTAGGAATTGTTATCAGTAATGGTTATAATAAATTAGGAATTGTTATCAGTAATGGTTATAATAAATTAGGAATAGTTATCAGTAATGGTTATGATAAACATTTACATTTTACATTTAAGTCATTTAGCAGACGCTCTTATCCAGAGCGACTTACAAATTGGTGCATTCACCTTATGACATCCAGTGGAACAGCCACTTTACAATAGTGCATCTAAATCTTTTAAGGGGGGTGAGAAGGATTACTTTATCCTATCCTAGGTATTCCTTAAAGAGGTGGGGTTTCAGGTGTCTCCGGAAGGTGGTGATTGACTCCGCTGTCCTGGCGTCGTGAGGGAGTTTGTTCCACCATTGGGGGGCCAGAGCAGCGAACAGTTTTGACTGGGCTGAGCGGGAACTGTACTTCCTCAGTGGTAGGGAGGCGAGCAGGCCAGAGGTGGATGAACGCAGTGCCCTTTTAAAATCATAGTTTAAATAAAACAACCAAGTTGTTAACGAGTGTGCCGAGATTCGGGAAGCAAGGACAGGGAGTGTTTTAATAAATAAACACGACACTCAAACAACGTACCGACATGAAAACAGAGTCAATAACACCCGAGGGAAAAACCAATGGGAGTGACAGATATAGGGAAGATAATCAAGGAGGTGATGGAGTCCAGGTGAGTGTCATGAGGTGCTGGTGCACTTGACGATTGTGACAGGTATTCGGGATAATCAGCAGCCTGATGACCTAGAGGCCGGGGAGGGAGTATACTTGACAAAAGTATTATTATGACATCGACCGCCAAACACCGAGAGGGACCGACTTCGGCGGAAGTCATGATAGGCATCCCCCTTGTGTGTGGCCATAATGCCCCCTAAAAAAATCCATGCCTTTTGTGGCTGTTGTGCCCTTGGCCTGAATATAACAATTATAATTCCTTCTACTGGCTGCCATGCTTCCAAAGCACCTCTCACTCCCATATCTCAATTCTTATTAGCCAATGCCTGTCACATGATCGGGTCCTTCTCACAGGCTACAAGTGAAGACAGACACATCTGGGACGCAACTGCACCGTCCCTCTTATCGAATTCCAAGGCGCATATTGAAGATGTTAGAAGAACTGTCCACATTTACTTTTCGTCAGCCAACAAGATGAATAGGCCTAACGAACAGCAAAAGCACTAGCCTATGTCAATGTACTATCCCCCATAGTATAAAAGTTGATCTATTCTATTGGTCACCTTGTCCTTCTGTGCAAGAAATTAATATTCCAAACATACTCTGGGACAGTTGTGGGTTGCAATAGATCCCAAATGAATTAATGCAACCACTCGCATAAAAACGTGTGAAAGCAATGAGACTGAGACTAATGCAATAGATCAGAATGTTTAGCTTTAAAAGTTGATAAGCTATTAGGCTATTTCTTCACAGTGGAGGCGCAGCAATGAACACACTGCAGTAGGCTATAAACGCAAATGTTTCAAAATGCAATCAATTAGCAAATGCAATTATGCATGTAATTCTATATTATAAAGGTGCATTTTTATGGTGAAAACTACCTTCCCTAAACTTGAAACTCATACGCCGTCTATGGATGCCAGGATGCTCCACCGGTTGCAAAACAGATTAATGTGCTTAATTTTAAGTTATTTGGCCACTTTAGTTGTTATATAAAACGTATCAAAACATATAGGCCTATGGGATAGGCTATGAGCTAGGCTACTTGAGGTGTGTGCTAGGGTTGCCAACTGTCCCTTATTAGCCGGATGTCACTTATATTGGGCTTAATTAGTTTGTCCATACAGGACCTCCCTTGTCCCGTATATTTATCCAATCACAGTATAGCGTAAACGAGCCAATTCTTGAAAAGTAATTCCTGTTGTTGTTCGGTCGGTTTGGCATATCAAGGAAATATGAAAAAATCTGCAAAAAAGAAAAGACTTTGCGTCTACAACAAACAATGGGAGGCAAAAAAGACGTGGGTTAAGCCCTTCAGTGGTGACTCGACCAAAGGTTTGTGTACTTTATGCCGTCGAGAATTCTCAATTGGCCATTAGGGAGAATGACCTTACTCGGCATGCATCCACAGAAATGCACAAGATGGCCACGCTAGCTAAAGGTGCTAGCAATATCGGTGCATTATTCGACCTAGTAAAGACAGATTCAGGTTGGATATTCGATGGATATTAGCCTGCAGTTTTCCTTACGTCCACCAACAGCAGTTAGGGACCGTCAACATAGTGACAAATCAAAATGTTCAAATTTCAATAGCTATTATAACCATTACTCCTAAAACTTTCAAAACTGGTTCTAGCTAACCCGATGGCATAGACACACATTGCACACACTTTTTTTGTCGATTTACACATCACACTTTTAAATTATTTATTTAAATATTTGAATTTCAATAGCTTCTTGGTCACGAGCTTCAATGCCATACAACACTCCTTCCATGGCCTCCAACTGCTCTTAAACGCTAGTAAAACCAAATGCATGCTTTTCAACCATTCGCTGCCTGCACCCGCACGCCCGACCAGCATCACCACCCTGGATGGTTCCGACCTAGAATATGTGGACACCTATAAGTACCTAGGTGTCTGGCTAGACTGCAAACTCTCCTTCCAGACCCATATCAAACATCTCCAATCGAAAATCAAATCAAGAATCGGCTTTCTATTCCGCAACAAAGTCTCCTTCACTCACGCTGCCAAGCTTACCCTAGTAAAACTGACTATCCTACCGATCCTCGACTTCGGCGACGTCATCTACAAAATTGCTTCCAACACTCTACTCAGCAAACTGGATGCAGTTTATCACAGTGCCATCCGTTTTGTCACTAAAGCACCTTATACTACCCACCACTGCGACTTGTATGCTCTAGTCGGCTGGCCCTCGCTACATATTCGTCGCCAGACCCACTGGCTTCAGGTCATCTACAAGGCCATGCTAGGCAAAGCTCCGCCTTATCTCAGCTCACTGGTCACGATGGCAACACCCATCCGTAGCACGTGCTCCAGCAGGTGTATCTCATTGATCATCCCTAAAGCCAACACCTCATTCGGCCGCCTTTCGTTCCAGTACTCTGCTGCCTGTGACTGGAACGAATTGCAAAATCGCTGAAGTTGGAGACTTTTATCTCCCTCACCAACTTCAAACATCAGCTAGCTGAGCAGCTAACCGATCGCTGCAGCTGTACATAATCTATTGGTAAATAGCACACCCATTTTCACCTACCTCATCCCCACAGTTTTTATTTATTTACTTTTCTGCTCTTTTGCACACCAATATCTCTACCTGTACATGATCATCTGATCATTTATCACTCCAGTGTTAATCTGCAATATTGTAATTATTCGCCTACCTCATGCCTTTTGTACACATTGTATATAGACTCCCCTTTTTTCTCTGTGTTATTGACTTGTTAATTGTTTACTCCATGTGTAACTCTGTGTTGTCTGTTCACACTGCTATGCTTTATCTTGGCCAGGTCGCAGTTGCAAATGAGAACCTGTTCTCAACTAGCCTACCTGGTTAAATAAAGGTGAAATAAAAAAATAAAAAATAAAAAGCTTTGTCCTATTTCTATACCTAAAAAGCTAGATCGAGGGGGGTAAATTAATGACAATACAAAAATAAGAATTTTAAAGCCAAAGCTTTTTACAGCGCCTCAAGATAATCTTAGGTTAAAGTTGATCTCTAAAATATATTCTGTATTGTCCTCAACATGAAATCATATTTTTTCCCTGGCAGATTACTTCATTAGATCACCATCGACAACCAGTTTCTGATTGTGTTTGATAAAACATTGGTCAAATAAGTCCACAGCAAGGAGATGAGTGTGCGACAGACTTACATTTTAATTTGTATGGTTAGAGAAGCAGAATGTGTAGTCGGGTACTACAGTATATAATGACTTAATCATCATCATGTTCTGTCCCTATCTCCTCCAGCTGTTGGGAGCTCAGTACAGTGATGTGTTTAATTACACACTGTGGGGTATCCCCTCTTTTCCCTCTATTCAACACAGAGTAGCTGTGTGGCCATGGATGCGTCCCAAAATGCACTCTATTCCCTATATAGGGCACAACTTTTGACCAGAGCCCTCGGCTCTGGTCAAAAGTAGTACACTGTATCGGGAATAGGGTGTCATTTAGGACACTAGCTTTATCAGGCCACGGTCTGGTGGGTTTTAAAAGCAGAAAGAGTTAAGAAGCTTTGGGAGCAGAGCTGTAGGATAGCCTTGGACAGGCCAGCAGCAGGTTCGACACGCTTCTGTCACTTCCGGCAAGAGAGAGACAACTCACTTGCCCAGGATTAACTGGGATAGAGAGAGGATTACACTCTTCTCTTCTTTCTTTCCAGTTCGCTACGTGGTAAAAGCACAGACCTGTTACCAGCAAATTCCCTGGGGACTCTCACTCTGTGGCAAAAATTGGTAAACTGTATTACACAGAGGACAAATCCTCCTCTGGAGCTAAGTAATTAAGGATTGAGGAAGCGAGTCAAAGGGACTGGAAGAAAAGAGACCACAGAGGTAAGTAGTGAGCACGCAGGAATGTGTTAAGTCTTTTACAGTTGGCTCCGAGCCCAGATACAGTAGACTCTCACTCTGACTGTTGAGGAGGTGGAATTGGGCTCTTCTAGTTTTCAGGATTTAAAAAAAAATCCACATACTTCTGTTTTAAGATGTAACACTACATCACCAGTATTGTTTTATCTTTCTGTTGAATGGGTGATGTTGACCGACACAGGGACATGGTAGCACGTAGAATACGGAATTAGAAGAGACTGCTTAAGTGGGCCATTGACTTTTGAACCCTGAGTTTATTTCACACACTGGGCATTAAGTTACCCTTAGGGTTTTTAACGTGTGACAGTGGAGGCTGTTTTTACCTGGGAAGTTATTAACACCCTGTTGACATCCATCATAGCAGAACTGATGACTATGTATATAGAGGTCAGAGTCTTATTAATCTGGATTAATGTTACGTTATTGTTATCGAAAATGTGTAAGAAGATTAGATGTTATCATTCAGCTTTTAGATGAACTACTAAGCAAAGAATATATTTTTATCTCATTTCTCTCTTTCCAAGGTCTGGGTTGGGGTGAATTTCCAGCGGTCAGTGCTGGGTGATCCCCATGAGGCAGACTGTGGAAGCCGAGGTGGTGATGTCGTCCCCTAGACTGAGTGACCATGGTCAGAAATAGGAACCGGCTTCTCTCTCAACCTCTAGCTGATGGCAATGCACTTCTCTCCTGTATGTTGTGATAATCCTATTGCTATTTATCTTTATGATTATGTTGGTGTCCTCCAGGGCTAAGGCAGATCCTGTCTGACGTGGTGGAGGAGGTGAAACATTCCATCAATAAGGAAATCAACGGGGCAGAGCTCCTATACAGCCTCCTCAACGCCCCCTGGCTCAACTCCCTGCTCAAAGTTAGTCTGGGAGTCTAGTCTGTGATATACTCTCATCTGGGGTTTAGAAAGGCTGTGTTTCACTTCATCTCTACTTTCTCTCGGGTCTCCAGGTGCATGAGTGTCTGCGGCAACACCAGAGAGAGCCTCCTGCTCCCTTCCTACCGTACACAACACAGCTCATCCAACAGGTAGGACCTTTCCCTCTACTGCTTTGCCCTCTTCCCTCATTGGCGTGTCAGTGGTGTCAGTCCTGTCCTGTGTCCACTCAAACCGTCTTTCTGCTTCTCTTCTAGATTCTGACTGACATGAGAACAGTTCCGAACACTTCTGCTGAGGCCAGGGAGCTTTACAGTCTCCTCAGGGGACCACACCTCCAGGTGAGAGATCCTGAGGCAAAAAGGGCTCCTATGATCCTAAACTTTGTATCTGTTGTTGTTGTAACTAAGTTCTTCTGGGTTGTGTGCGTTATTTATGTGTGTTGAGTCTGACCTAAATGAATGAATTGACTTAATAGTTGTGCTCTGTCCTAGGCTCTGATATCAACCCATGATATGGTGGCCCAGAAGGATTATGACCCTGTGCTGCCTCCTATCCCTGACAACCTCCCTGACGATGAGGAGGCCATGAGGATAGTCTGTCTGGTGAAGAACAAGCAGCAGCTGGTGAGTCATGGATTGGATACAACTGTTTGTTTTTAAGGAGGAAGGCTTAAAGCAACAACAAAAAAATACTAGATTAAAAGTATCATCAAGGGTGCAATCTTTTACACCTTGCTATTTTCTAACGTGGATACCAAAAACACACTTTTAGTACTTTCACACTTTTCCCTCCATGCAAGGTTACAGAAAGGTCGCGTTTTATGCACACCGAGTACAAAGCAGCAACTCCTGAGGACCTGACGGAAGCTGTAAGAAAGGGCAGATGATGCTTTCATAACATGTAATTTGTTCGATTGTTAAATTGTGTGACAGATGATTTCAATCAGAGTAATCGTAGTAGAGATGGTTTTAATACTTCAACATTCCAGGATGGCTTATGATTAGTGTCACGATGTGTCAGTTTAGGACACCAAAATATACAATTTCCAGTCACTCAATTTGACCCCAAAAATGTTCCCATAGTTATTAAGTTGTATATACTTGGAAGCTCCTACCCATCCACATCTGACATTGCGACCTCTTTTGGAAACTGTTTGGAACAAATCTAAATCCAATCCTGGTGGCAGACAGTTTCAGCAGTACCCTGTGTACCCAGATCCCTATTTCAGGGCTATAGAGGTATCTATGGTCTCAGACAGAGGTAATCTTGTCTAGCCCTGTCTCTCCCCCTGAAAGAGGAGCTCAGGAGGGGGGATCCGCAGTCGCTGGGATACCCTGAGGAAGATGACCCGCCGAAGGCTGATCCACGGTGGGGTCAGGGTGGCGGAGGGCCCCTGGCACGGTGTGAGGGCTCTGGGGGCCGTAGTGCCCGGGGAACGACCAGTCATGCCCAGCACAAGGAGAGTCGGCTACCCACCAGCTGAGTTGCTATCTTCTGCAGGTCCACCACCCCTGGCCAAGCCCCGCCCTCCACCACGGTTTAAGCCAATGAGTAACTGTAGAATGTGCCAGACTGATGCACTCTGGAAAGAAGAAGGTCTTAATCGCTCTGCCCCCTCAGTCTGTAACTCTGTCCTGATTGGTAAGAACAAACTACAGTTGAAAAGGCCCTGCAAACAATATGATTCAATACTGTATCTACTGCCATGAGTAGTACAGTGCTGTACACTGCAATACATATCAGTTCAGGACATTATAATACAACACAATGGAACTTCTACTCTTATTCAGGCTAATAGATTACATTTTTCCAACCTCTCTCCTCCTTGCTTCTGGAGATAATGTGATCAAGGAGCAAGACAGAGAGTCAGCCAACACCCTGTCCCCTCTCCCACACCGCGCTCCACCCCTCCAGCCCTGGACTCTCACCCCTCCCTGCATGGCTGCATACCACCACCCCCCCCGGAACTCCTCCGCGGTTCCGGAGCTACAGCGTCAGATCCCGGATCCGCACGGCTCCCCCCAGCCCCATGCAGCATCGGCGGATAGATGAGATGCCTCGCGACCCCCCTGTGGAGCTGGCTAAGCAGGAGAGCCTGGATGAGTTGAGGTCCACAGTGGAGGAGGCTGCTAGCTCTATGGAGCGCAACACCAATGACGTCTGGCTGCTAGGGCAGAAGATGGCTGCCGCCACAGAGCGCATGTCTGAGAGTGTCCAGGAGAATGCCCAGGCCCTGACGCTGCTGGCCCAGGTGGTGAGCAGATTGCAGACACTCACCGCTGCCAGCAGGGCGGTAGCAGATACACCGGAACCACATAGAGGAACCAGCAGCGGTATTCCACCTGTCAACATATCAGCCAGCGAACAAGAACACACAGCCAGCAGCTTGAAGACTCAGACATCCCTTTCACACCAGTCCAGAGTATGCTCCCTGTCCTCCTCTTCCTCCATCTCCTCCTCCAGCTCCTTCACTGGCTCTATGGACGGCATATCCACATCCCAGGGCAAGATCTCTCAGCCTCAGTCCCCAGCCTGCAATGGGTCACCCAAGGCAGGGTTGAAGACCAGGGTTCCGCCCATGTCTCCCAAAAAGCATGTTGGTGCTTCCCCCACATCTCAAAAGAAGCATGTGGAACCCCAGTTCCAGAAACCCCACCTCTACAACAGCCTCTCAACAACTCCACCGCCTGCTACGCTCGCCCCCAACCACAACAAGACTGGCTGCTGCTCCAGCTCCAGCCAGGGGAAGAAGAAGAGGAAGTGAACCAGCCAGGAGGACAGTGGTGCTCTCATGTCTCCAGGAGACCTTCTATTCCTCTACTTCAGGGAATGGTCCTCTCCTCAAGAGTCCCTCAGAGACCTCGGCTTCAAAAGGCATTTATCCTTTCTTCTGTTATCTTCGTCACCATCATGTCGCCCACCATTCATCCCGCAATTGTGATGTGTTGGCTATGCCCATTGTTGCGTTTCCATCCTCAAGCCGTCCATCTGTGTTTCATGCAACTCTGTGTTTCCCGAATGTCATCTCTTATTTTCACATGATTTCATTTTGTAATTGTAAATAAAGCATGTCCATTATTCCCTTTGGACTCATGATGTCTTCATCTCATATCTCATGACACCCTCCATAACCTGAAATATGCCAAATGTGTGATTGTTGCTGTTCCACCCCAGTGATGAATCTCTGTACACAGTGAACTCCAAGAGTATTTGGACAGTGACACATTTTTTGTTGTTTTGGCTCTGTACCCCAGCACTTTGGATTTGAAATTATACAATGACTATGAGGTTAAAGTGCAGACTGTCAGCTTTAATTTGAGGGTATTTTCATCCATATCTGGTGAACTGTTTAGAAATTACAGCACTTTTTGTATATTCACTTGTGTATTAAAGTGGTAAAAAGTATTTGGTCCCATATTCATAGCACACAATGGCTACATCAAGCTTGCGTGTCTACACATGTGTTGGATGCATTTCCTGTTGTTTTGTTTGTGTTTCAGATTATTTAGAAAGAATGGTAAATAATGTGTTGTGTCATTTTGGAGTCACTTTTATAATGTTTTTAAACACTTCTAAATTCATGTGGATGCTGCCATGATTACGGATAATCCTGAATGAATCGTGAATAATGATGAGTGAGGAAGTTAGACGCACAAATATCATACTCCCAAAACATGCAAACCTCTCACCATTGCAACAACAGTGGAGGTTTTCTGGGGGGGTGTATGATATTTGTGCATCTGCAAATGAAAGCTGACAGTCTGCACTTTAACCTTATAACCATTGCATCATTTAAATCCAACGTGCTGGAGTACAGAGCCAAAGCAACTTAACATTCTTCAAAATCCCAATACTTTTGGTGCTTACTATGTGTGAGAGCTACAGGACATTTTTTTAACCCTGGATTCATGTCCCCTCTCTGTCTCTCTCTCTTAGGGAGCCACGATAAAGCGAAATGGGATAACAGGGGAGATCTTTGTGGCACGGGTGATCCATGGAGGACTGGCAGACCGCAGCGGTGAGACCACCTCTCTCTATCACACACTAACTCTCTCTCTCTTTAATCTGTTTCTTCTTACTCATGTGTGCCCCCTCCCCCCTCTCTCCCCAGGTCTGCTACATGCAGGGGACAGGATCACAGAGGTGAATGGTTACTCTGTAAATGGCCTGGAGCCTGAGCAGGTCATTGAGAGACTGGTGAGTCTACCAGCAGAACACTGCTTGGCTGCACAAATATCCACACATTTCACACAGTCAACACAGAGGATGTCTGTAGTAAGTCTTCATCCACCAGTGATGTACATCATGGTTTATCTGTCTTTGAACCCACAGGCCCGGTCTCAAGGCACCCTCATGTTCAAAGTGGTTCCCATCACAGACAGACCAGTCAACAACCAGACGATAGTGAGTAATGGCATGTTCACCGACCTACCCTTCCCTAGTAACAGTATCAGACAAGTCATGTAAGCTCATTGAACCATAATGGCACCAAAACCAAAGTCTTTCTCTTGACAATAGGAGGTTACTATTCCCAAGAAAACCTATGGCTCAGTTCCTGTCTTCAGTGTTGTAGTAAAGATATTTTTCATTGCATTGTTCTTGTGTCTTGTTGTCTGGTGTATTGTGTCTCCTGGTGTCCCAGCTGTATGTGCGTGCCATGGCAGACTACAGTCCCCAGCAGGACCCGGCCATCCCCTGCGCCGAGGCAGGTATGGACTTCAGGAAGGGAGACCTGCTGGAGATCGTGGACCAGTCAGACTCCCTCTGGTGGCAGGCCAAGAAACTACCCAGCACCTCGGCCTGTGCTGGCCTTATCCCCTCCACCAACCTGCTCAGGAGGAAACAGAAAGAGTTCTGGTGGTCTCAGCCCTACCAGCCGCACACCTGCATCAAACCCTGTGAGTAGAGTACAGTCTCACCTTTATGTCTGGCTTTTCAACTCTTTCACACCAAATTATAAGCAGCTGGTAACAAGTATTACAAGTATTACTGTATATCCATAACAATAACAAATGACAATTATCTTAATCCTCTTGCTTACCTGAAGTGAGCACTGTGAATGAAGGTAAGAACTATGATCCTTTTTTAAAGTGCCAGTTTTCAATGAGGGGCAGTTACTTTTAGTCATGTAGTGTAACAATATGTTGACACCTGCTTGTCAAAATCATGGGCATTAATATGGAGTTGGTCCCCTCATTGCTGCTATAACAGCCTCCACTCTTCTGGGAAGGCTTTCCACTAGATGTTGGAACATTGCTGCGGGGACTTGATTCCATTCAGCCACAAAAGCTTGAGTGAGGCCGGGCATTGATGTTGGCCGATTAGGCCTGGCTCGCAGTCGGCGTTCCAATTCATCCCAAAGGTGTTCGATGGGGTTGAGGTCAGGGCTCTGTGCAAGCCAGTCAAGTTCTTCCACACCGATCTTGAACAACCATTTCTGTATGGACTTGGCTTTCTGCACGGGGGCATTGTAGTGCTGAAACAAGAAAGGGCCTTCTCCAAACTGTTTCCACAAAGTTGGAAGCACAGAACCATCTAGAATGTCATTGTATGCTGTAGCGTTAAGATTTCCCTTCACTGGAACTAAGGGGCCTAGGCCGTACCATGTAAAACAGCCCCAGACCATTCTTCCTCCTCCACCAAACTTTACAGGTTGCACAATAAAAATCCTACAATGTGATTTTCGGGATTTTTGTTCTTCTAATTTTGTCTGTCATAGTTTAAGTGTACCTATGATGAAAATTATAGGCCTCTCTCATATTTTTAAGTGGAAGAACTTGCACAATTGGTGGCTGACTAAATACTTTTTTGCCCCACTGTATATAGTGTATATCATTATTGACTTTGCACTGACCTGTCATCAGTGGTGGAAAAAGTACCCAATTATCTTACTTGAGTAAAAGTAAAGATACCTTAATAGAAAATGACTCAAGTAAAAGTGAAAGTCACCCGGTAAAATACTAATTGAGTAAAAGTATTTGGTTTTAAATATACTTACAGTGCCTTGCAAAAGTATTCGGCCCCCTTGAACTTTGCGACCTTTTGCCACATTTCAGGCTTCAAACATAAAGATATAAAACTGTATTTTTTGGTGAAGAATCAACAACAAGTGGGACACAATCATGAAGTGGAACGACATTTATTGGATATTTCAAACTTTTTTAACAATTCAAAAACTGAAAATTGGGCATGCAAAATTATTCAGACCCTTTACCTTCAGTGCAGCAAACTCTCTCCAGAAGTTCAGTGAGGATCTCTGAATGATCCAATGTTGACCTAAATGACTAATGATGATAAATACAATCCACCTGTGTGTAATCAAGTCTCCGTATAAATGCACCTGCACTGTGATAGTCTCAGAGGTCCGTTAAAAGCGCAGAGAGCATCATGAAGAACAAGGAACACACCAGGCAGGTCCGAGATACTGTTGTGAAGAAGTTTAAAGCCGGATTTGGATACAAAAAGACATACCAAGGAGCACTGTGCAAGCAATAATATTGAAATGGAAGGAGTATTAGACCACTGCAAATCTACCAAGACCTGGCCGTCCCTCTAAACTTTCATCTCATACAAGGAGAAGACTGATCAGAGATGCAGACAAGAGGCCCATGATCACTCTGGATGAACTGCAGAAATCTACAGCTGAGGTGGGAGACTCTGTCCATAGGACAACAATCAGTCGTATATTGCACAAATCTGGCCTTTATGGAAGAGTGGCAAGAAGAAAGCCATTTCTTAAAGATATCCATAAAAAGTGTTGTTTAAAGTTTGCCACAAGCCACCTGGGAGACACACCAAACATGTGGAAGAATGAAAAACCAAAATTGAACTTTTTGGCAACAATGCAAAACGTTATGTTTGGCGTAAAAGCAACACAGCTCATCACCCTGAACACACCATCCCCACTGTCAAACATGGTGGTGGCAGCATCATGGTTTGGGCCTGCTTTTCTTCAGCAGGTACAGGGAAGATGGTTAAAATTGATGGGAAGATGGATGGAGCCAAATACAGGACCATTCTGGAAGAACCTGATGGAGTCTGCAAAAGACCTGAGACTAGGACGGAGATTTGTCTTCCAACAAGACAATGATCCAAAACATAAAGCAAAATATACAATGGAATGGTTCAAAAATAAACATATCCAGGTGTTAGAATGGCCAAGTCAAAGTCCAGACCTGAATCCAATCGAGAATCTGTGGAAAGAACTGAAAACTGCTGTTCACAAATGCTCTCCATCCAACCTCACTGAGCTCGAGCTGTTTTGCAAGGAGGAATGGGAAAAATGTCAGTCTCTCGATGTGCAAAACTGATAGACATACCCCAAGCGACTTACAGCTGTAATCGCAGCAAAAGGTGACGCTACAAAGTATTAACTTAAGGGGGCTGAATAATTTTGCACATCTATTTTTCAGTTTTTGATTTGTTAAAAAAGTTTGAAATATCCAATAAATGTTGTTCCACTTCATGATTGTGTCCCACTTGTTGTTGATTCTTCACAAAAAAAATACAGTTTTATATCTTTATGTTTGAAGCCTGAAATGTGGCAAAAGGTCGCAAAGTTCAAGGGGGCCGAATACTTTCGCAAGGCACTGTAAGTATCAAAAGTAAATGTAATTGCTAAAATGTACTTAAGTATCAAAAGTGCAAGTATAAATCATTTCAAATTCCTTATATTAAGCAAAGCAGATGGCCACATTTTCTAGTTTTTTATTTATTTATGGATAGCCAGGGGCATTCTCCAACTCACACATTATTTACAAACGAAGCATGTGTTTAGTGAGTCTGCCAGATCAGAGGCAGTAGGGATGACCAGGGATGTTCTCTTGATAAGTGAGTGAATTTGACCGTTTTACTGTCATACTAAGCATTCTACTAGTACTTTTGGATGTCAGGGAAAATGTATGGAGTAAAAAGTACATACTTTTCTTTGGGAATGTAGTGAAGTAAAAGTGGTCAAAAATATTAATAGAGTACAGATACCCCAAAAATGACTTAAGTAGTACTTTTAAGTATTTTACACCACTGCCTGTCATACTTTGCTCTTTCAGAGGAAGACCTGATTGATGAAAAGTGTGTTGAAGCTGGTAAGGTTTCCCTAATTTCCTCTACAATAAATCATATTGTTTCACTCATTTGTTTACTGCAAAATGACTTTGGTGGATTATGTTATGAATGGTTTTCTTCTATTTTCTAACAGATGAGGAAGCTTTTGAATCTGGTAGGTAAGTCTTTGTTGAAGTTAGTTGATCATGCAGCCTATACAAAATACAGTATCACTCAACTATAACCTTGTTTTCTTTATCGCAATCATTTCTGAATTCTAATTTGAAATGTGAGAGGAGCTAAGAGAAGGTGAGCATGACCTGCTCTACTGAGCTCTCCTGTGATCTCAATTAGAATCAACTCCAACACCATGTCTAGTGACATGCACATTCATCCCATTCTCATGCTCTCCCCCTCCCTGTTCCCCCCGCTCCTAGAGGAGGGTGAGTTCAGCACTAACATCGAGGGGATCTATCTAACTGGGTTCAGACGTAGCCTGCGTCTGTGTCGGCGCCAGTCCCTAAGCACAGGCTCCAGTCAGCAGTCCTTCTACACACGCAGCGGCTACAATGCCCTCAACAACCCATACGAAGAGGTGGTACGATACCAGCGCAACCCGCAGGACAAACACCGCCTGGTTGCCCTCGTGGGTAAGACACCAGTCCGGCACTAACCAGCAACACAAATAGATTGGCAAAAGATTCAGATATGTATTGACTGTCGTGAATACGTACTATTGTCCATATGGTTTTGTGGCCAATAATGCAGAGACAATATGACACATGTTGTGTTACTGTTTTTGTACATGTACAGTGTGCCTCTGCTTGTATTGACACAGAATATGTGTGATGACATGACGGAGACCTCACAAGTGTGTCCTTCTCTCTCAGGTCCCTCTGGCGTTGGAGTGAACGAACTTCGCAGACGGTTAATCAAAATCAACCCAGTGACCTTTCAAGGGGCAGTGCCTCGTGAGTACACCTACCTGAGTGGCCTACTTGACTGACTTCCATTGTTGACATGGATAAAATCAAGGTCTTATATGACGTCTTGTCTTCCGGTGATGTCATCTGACATATTTTCCCTTCTTCCTCCAGACACAACACGAGCCGCGAGGAGCTATGAGGAGTCTGGTAAAGAGTATCACTTCATCAACAGGGAGCTGTTTGAGAACATGGTTTACAACAACAGGTAGGTACTCATTGAGTAACAGCTGCTCACTTTCCTCTCACGAACACATCTTGTTAAATCAACTGTCACAACATGAATGTGACTCGTGGCCTTATGTCCTAATGGGGACAAAGAGGATTAAGTAAGTTAATAACATTGATGTGGACCACCTGATTATAAGCCAGGGTTTTGTGTTGCGTTTATAAAAAACAACAGGTTTCTGGAATACGGGGAGTACAAAGATCATTTCTACGGCACTAGTCGTGATGCTGTGAAGGATGTTTTGAACAGTGGAAGGATCTGTGTCATCGACATCGAGCCTCATGTGAGTCCTGCTGGCGTTCTTATCAGTGGGGCTTCATCATTCACTTGGCCCTATTGTGGAGTTAGCTCTGTCTTGACCTCAGTTGCATCTTGGCCAGGTCTTCATTGTAACTGAGAATTAGTTCTCAATTGACCCGTGTATGATGACTGTCCCCTTCCAGGCCATCCAGTCAGTGAGGACACATGAGCTTAAGGCCTACATTATCTATGTGAAGCCGCCCACCGCAGAACGCATGAAGGAGACCAGAAAGGACGCTCAGATCACCACCAATTACTATGATAACAGACCTTTCAAAGTAAGCACTCCTATGGTTTTATTATCAATTCTCAATGTTTTAATTGACCAGGAAGTCTCTCAAGATTTGAACCTCTTTTTCCAAAGAAACCTGGTAATAATACGCCATCCCCATGGTGATCAATTGGTTGAAATACTGACCATCATGCCATAGTTAGGATAGTAACCAACTGTCATGTTATTCTGTTCCCAACAGGAGGAAGACTTCCAGGAGATGGAGGAGGCAGCCAGGAAGATGGAGTCTCACTACTGCCAGTTCTTTGACTCTGTGATGGTGAACGACGGGCTGCAAGACTCATGTGTTCAGCTACTGAGGGCTGTGAGGAGGGCTCAGGATGAGCCACAGTGGGTTCCTGCCAGCTGGATACGACCCACAGAGGAGTTTTGATGAGGAGAATAGAGGGGAGGAGAGGACATAAAAGGATAACAAACAGATGGAGGGCAGGGCATCGTAAAAGAGGGAATGGAGAACAACATGGATGAGGAGTGGCTGTCACCTTTGGCTGCTACTTCTGAAGATACCCTCTGCTCTCAAGTGGAATTTGTTTTGGATTGGGTTTATTGTTTTGTTTTGTTTAGTGGTGAGTTTGAGAGACTCATACAGATACTGTCCTTGTGTCTGCTTGAATCTGTTGTTGAATAATTAGCATATTCAAGGCTATGATGGAGCTGGATTAAACCAAAAATCATGTCTGTTTTTCTCTAAAATTGTGTGCGTAGTTGGAGATCATGTATTGATGTGCTACACAGGCATGCTATGAGAGGTTGTAGGTTAACGTCATCTTTCGTATCCATTTAGAGCAAATAATTGTCCATGCTGAATTTCTGTATATTCTTAATGTTTTTATTTTATTTAATAAAAATAATGTTAATGCCAAAGAATGTCAATTCAAGTGCTCAAGATTGGTACTATTTTTCAGTATGAAGGTGAGCAAGTAAGTGGAGTTGTGTGCTCACCATTTGAACACAATGTTTTCATAATACTGAAAGGTAAAAAACAGAATAAAAAAACGTGAGCTGGCACATACCCAGAGTAACGGCGAATAAACTATAAAAAGTAAATTCACCCTGAAGAAGGCACAGTGATGCCGAAACGTTGGTGATTTACCCAATAAATGACTGGGAGTTTATATATGGAGTGTGCGACTCTATTTTTATAGTTTATAATACTGAAGGATACCTTCGGCACAGGCTGTAATTCCAGGCTATTATTATACAGAATATCTTTAGTGTAACATAATGGGATTTGGAATAATTATAAAAGATATGATGGTATACTGTTACTAATTGTTTTTTAAATACCATTTTGTGTGTGAACAGGTGTTTTTGAATATGTGTTTCTGTGGCATTCTGTGTCAACAAGTGCAGAAGACAGAAGGCTTTTATTTTGAAAATCAGGAAGTTCCTTTTTGTGTTCTCAGTTAAAAATCACAGTCATGGCAAGGTCGGGTAAACAGCGTGGCAACCAACATGCAGACGTTACAAGCCCGAAACGTTTTAACAGCTAGGTAGCTAACTAGCTAGTTCTTATTGGGGTTCTGTTTTAAAAGGGTATCGCGCAGAAATGGACACAGGAGGATTCCAGGTATGAAGCTAGTTTAGCTAGCTAATCTTGTAACGGTCGGGACACAAGGATGCTCTAGCTTAAACGTGCTAGCTAATTTAGCCGACTAACGTTAGCTAGTTATCATTTTGCTATATATTACTCAGCTATAACTATTTATCTATAAATTCGTTATAACGAGTGATATATGTTTAATCATATACCAGTTGCCCAGTGTGTGAGGTCTGTTTTTTAATCAAAAATATTTATTTAGGCACAAAAGACGCGACGGAGGGACCTCCCGCCTCTTCCACAGGTACCACTACCAGTAGCCGCGCATACTGCACTACACTTACACGACCATCCATATCATACATCTTAAGTACATTTCGACTTGTAACTAGCTAGTATGCAGCACACTGGTAGCCTATGAGCACATGCCCAGTCAAAAGACTGCTCTCGGACAGCCAGTTTCCATAGGTCTCTCTGGTTTCTGCACTCCGCAACCTGCAGAGGGCCCAACAACAAAGCAGAAGGTGTGACAGGGACCTTGCTGTAGAACCATACAGCATTAGGAGCAAAGGTCAACAACACCATGAAGAGGTGGATGTAGCTAATGTCACTTCAAAAAGGCGGCACAATATGGGAGGGAAATAAAATATGGCCCTAATAATCATCAACATTGTTCTTACACCAAATTATTACATCAATAAAGGTGTAGGCTATTTTTTGTTGAGGGTCTTCTTCACTTTATACCTCAAGGGGACAAATCCCTCAGGTCTGAATAGTCTGATCTGATCTATGCCTTGATTGGTTGGTATTCCAGTACCTTGGCAGATGCCTACTGCAGATTTAGCCCAGGATTAGGCCGTGTCAGCAAGTCTGTGGCACAGGAATATCCCCAGAGCCCTTCCTAATTCTTGGATGTAATGGTGAGAAAACAACTTACGGTAAGTTCTCTCATACACAGTCGTGGGCCTAGTTTTGGGAAGCCGGGCCATGGTACTATTGGATCTTTTCACTGTATGAAAAGGACTCTCTTTTCTGAGTCCAGGTTTGAGTTTTGGAGGATTGTATTGTTAAGATCAATTGGAGAAATGTACTGTTTGAGACTGGTAGTGTTATCTACTTTGAAAGCAAGTTTTGGAGAGAGCTTTGTACAACCACTTGCTTGGTTCCATTGTTCCTTGGTTCCCCTATGTTCTTATCTATTGCCATGTATGGATTGAGGGCCTCCTGAGAGCGCAGCGGTCTAAGGCACTGCAGTGCTAGAGGCGTCACAACAGTCCCTGGTTCGTTCCCAGTCTGTGTCACAACCGGCCGTGATTGGGAGTACCTTAGTGCGGCGTACAATTGGCCCAGCGTCGTCCGGGTTAGGGGAGGGTTCGGCCGGGGGTGTAGGCAGTCATTGTAAATAAGAATTTGTTCTTAACTGACTTGCCTAGTTAAATAAAGGTAAACATTTTTTTTTTAAATAATGAAGTATATGAACTATTCTTGAAGGAGTTATGTAAGATGCCAAGCCTCATTCTCTTCTTCCGTGTCCTCTTTAAGCGTGGACAGCGTGCCCTGCCCCCCATGTCAAGGTGAGTCTCGCCTCCTTATCCTGTTGTGATACTGTTTCAACTCATTTATCCCAGCAGAACATCTCTCACGCTCTCTCTTTCCCTTTTTTATGTGTGGCATTTGAACAACTGCATGAAGTCAAGATACAGGTGGTGAGTTGCCTTCAGATGGATGTTGTAATAGATCATTTATCTGTTGAATTTAGGTTGGTGCTGCTGGCTTGGATATAGTTTTCTTAACCTGTTTTGTCTCCTATGTAGATGAGATGCCGGTCCCTAAAAGCAAGAGGAAAAAGTCAAAGAGTCAGGTGGATGGTGTTGAAAGCCCAGAGGGTGGGTGGAAAAGGAATAGTTCTCGGGAGCTCCTTCTGTTGAACTGCTGGTGAACAACGTTGTTCCAAATTTTGGAAGCACCTTGCCTTTAAGTTTCAAGCTATCAATTAGTTATTAAGCTTGCATTCCACTGTCAAATAGTAATGTATAAACTGTTAAAGTACCAGCAATGACTTGAACCACATAGTAAATACACCTCATGTATATAATAAGAGAGTTGTGTTGTTTGTATGTGCAGCAGACCCAGGGGTGGAGATGGCCCAGATGGGGGGCCTGAGCAGTCGTAGGTCATCTGAGGTCATCCAGGCCTTGACCCCCGAGTCGCAGGAAGCTGCACCACAGAGAAGGAAGAAGAAGAAAAAGGCAGCGACCGTAGGTAAACAACATATCTGACTATAGGTAAACAACATGCCTGACTATAGGTAAACTTCATGCCTGACTATAGGTAAACAACATGCCTGAATATAGGTAAACAACATGCCTGAATATAGGTAAACAACATGCCTGAATATAGGTAAACAACATGCCTGAATATAGGTAAACAACATGCCTGAATATAGGTAAACAACATGCCTGAATGTAGGTAAACAACATGCCTGACTATAGGTCAACTTCATGTCTGACTATAGGTCAACTTCATGTCTGGCTATAGGTCAACTTCATGTCTGATTATAGGTCAACTTCATGTCTGACTATAGGTCAACTTCATGTCTGACTATAGGTCAACTTCATGCCTGACTATAGGTCAACTTCATGTCTGACTATAGGTCAACTTCATGTCTGACTATAGGTCAACTTCATGTCTGGCTATAGGTCAACTTCATGTCTGATTATAGGTCAACTTCATGTCTGACTATAGGTCAACTTCATGTCTGACTATAGGTCAACTTCATGTCTGGCTATAGGTCAACTTCATGTCTGACTATAGGTCAACTTCATGTCTGACTATAGGTCAACTTCATGTCTGACTATAGGTCAACTTCATGTCTGACTATAGGTCAATTTCATGTCTGACTATAGGTCAACTTCATGTCTGACTATAGGTCTTCATGTCTGGCTATAGGTCAACTTCATGTCTGGCTATAGGTCAACTTCATGTCTGGCTATAGGTCAAATTCATGTCTGGCCATAGGTCAACTTCATGTCTGACTATAGGTCAACTTCATGTCTGACTATAGGTCAACTTCATGTCTGACTATAGGTCAACTTCATGTCTGACTATAGGTCAACTTCATGTCTGACTATAGGTCAACTTCATGTCTGGCTATAGGTCAACTTCATGTCTGGCTATAGGTCAACTTCATGTCTGACTATAGGTCAACTTCATGTCTGACTATAGGTCAACTTCATGTCTGACTATAGGTCAACTTCATGTCTGACTATAGGTCAACTTCATGTCTGACTATAGGTCAACTTCATGTCTGACTATAGGTCTTCATGTCTGGCTATAGGTCAACTTCATGTCTGACTATAGGTAAACAACATGACTGGCTATAGGTAAACAGCAGGCATGACTATGGTCTGGCTATAGGTAAACAGCAGGCCTGGCTATAGGTAAACAGCAGGCCTGGCTATAGGTAAACAGCATGCCTCAGGGGAACCATATACCTACTCTTCCTACATTTGTAACTCAAACATGATCTTGTTTGTGTATTATTTCTTCTATCACTTCTGCATGGTTCAGAATATATTCCACTTATATTCAATACATTCCGTACTGTTTTACCAAAACCATTTATAGGCTATATGTCATAGTTGTACTTGCTGTATTTGTGAAATGTATTAAGTTACATGTGGAGCGTTGTTCGTTCGCTTGTTTGTGTCTCAGACCTGGAGGATGACCAGGCTGACCTGGTGAACGGGGATGGACTGGTCCAGAACACAGCCGAGGCAGGGGAAGAAGTGACCAAAAAACCCAAGAGGAAGAAGTAAGATACGCTAAAAGATGTACTATCTATTCTATGGTATCTTAGTCACTTAATGTTTACACATCTGGCATTACTCATCTCATTTGTATATACTGTTTTCTATATTATTCTACTGTATCTCATTCACTTAATAATGTTTACATATCTGGCATTACTCATCTCATTTGTATATACTGTTTTCTATACTATTCTACTGTATCTCATTCACTTAATAATGTTTACATATCTGGCATTACTCATCTCATTTGTATATACTGTTTTCTATACTATTCTACTGTATCTCATTCACTTAATAATGTTTACATATCTGGCATTACTCATCTCATTTGTATATACTGTTTTCTATACTATTCTACTGTATCTCATTCACTTAATAATGTTTACATATCTGGCATTACTCATCTCATTTGTATATACTGTTTTCTATATTATTCTACTGTATCTCATTCACTTAATAATGTTTACACATCTGGCATTACTCATCTCATTTGTATATACTGTTTTCTATATTATTCTACTGTATCTCATTCACTTAATAATGTTTACATATCTGGCATTACTCATCTCATACATATATACTGTTTTCTATACTATTCTACTGTATCTTAGTCTGTTCCGCTCTGACATCGCTCGTACATATGTACAGAATATAGACTTAATTCATTCCTACTTAGATTTGTGTGTATTGGGTATATATTGTGTAATTTGTAAGATATTACTTGTTAGATATTACCAAACTGTCGGAGCTAGAAGCACAAGCATTTCGCTACACCCGCAATAACATCTGCTAATCACGTGTATGTGACAAATCAAATTTGATAGTAAAGTAAAATGTGTTTTCACTTATATGGTTCTATTATGATAGATCCTTTGCTCTTTTAATGAGCTCAGTTTCTCTTTCTTTCTTTGTGGTCACTCCCTAGGAAGTCGAAAGTGTCCGAGACACAGTACGTCAACGAGCTTGATGTCGAGGACGATGACATCATCACAGACGCTCAGCCACCCATCCCGCAGCATTCCCTGTTCTCTGCTCCCCTGGGACAGAGCCAGCCTGTGGGGAAGGTGTTTGTCGAGAGGAGCAGTGAGTATCCCCCTTCCTTATGTTATTTTATGTTTGCTGTACATGGTAGAGTTTAAGAGTATAGGTTCGTTTCCAGGACACAGATGAATTAACCTAGTCCTGGACTATGAAACAATTGCAATGGAAAACTTCTATTGGAAGCCTTACTTGGTTTGAGAACTCGTCTTGTTTCTGTGTCTGGAAAAATTGGCTTTTTATGAATTATTTGGACATCCTTGTGTGTCCTGTCTTCTATGTTGGATAATGTGTTGTTTAACTCTCAGAGAGGTTTCAAGCGGCCGATCGGTCAGACAGACCGAAGTCCAGCGATCAGGTGGACAACTTTGTGGACATCCAGCAGATGTGGACCACCAAGGATGTGTCTGTTAGGGTACATGGTGGCTTCAGGTGTGTGTGTGTGTGTGTGTGTGTGTGTGTGTGTGTGTGTGTGTGTGTGTGTGTGTGTGTGTGTGTGTGTGTGTGTGTGTGTGTGTGTGTGTGTGTGTGTGTGTGTGTGTGTGTGCAGGTGTCTGTTTGAAAAACTGTGTATTTGTGCATGTGTGAGTCTACCTGTGTGTGTGTGTGTGTGTGTGAATGTTCCCTCTATCACTTCTCTCTATTTCTAATATACAGAGGGATTGGGCTGTTCTGCCACGGCTTCCTAGCAGGCTATGCAGTGTGGAACATCATAGTGATCTATGCCCTGGCAGGAAACCATCTCACTACTCTGCCTAACCTACTGCAGCAGTACCACAGCCTGGCCTACCCTGCACAGTCTCTCTTCTACCTGCTACTGGCTATAAGCACTGTGTCAGCCTTTGACAGGTAAGGAGGTGGGTTTCTAGGTGGCACATTGTTGTTATTTTGGGTCAGGCCCAAAATAAATGTGGCCATTGTTGTGAAAATATGGAAGCCTGTGGCTAGAGCTAGGAGGTGTTTGTGTATGTATGTATACAACACACTCGTTCTGTTCCATCAATGGACCCCCTCACAAACACATACACAGACACACACATCTCCTTTCTCCAGCTACAGGCTTGCACATTTTACAACAAACTCCAGTGTGCCCCTGTCCCTCCCCTGTGTGTGTGTGTGCGTGTAGACTCATTCTCTTTCCATTTCAGGGTGAATCTGGCCAAAGGCACCATGGCTATGAGAGAGTTTGTCACCCTGGACCCAGTTGCTCTAGCCTCTTTCTGTGAGTGAAAACATCTTTACAGCATGTTACTCAATTCATTCAGGACAGACGGAACCAACCTGTATATGATGCAGCAAGCACTATGTCTCTCTGGCCTTGGCAAATGGTCATTTCACTGAAGTAACTTTCCCTCTCCTCCTGCAGTGTACTTCTCAGCTCTGGTCCTCTCTCTCAGCCAGCAGATGACCAGTGACCGCATCAACCTGTACCCCAGTGCTAATGAGACCTTATGGTGTGCTAACTAACTGTTTTTATTGTCCTGATATTAACATGTCACATGTTGAACTAAGTTAGTTCTTTTATATTGATTATCCTACTCAGCAATATCACTGTTGGGAGTCAGAGAGAAGAGAACCCCCTTTTATTCTGTTCCTCTGAGTCCAGCCAAAAAAGCATTGTGACTTTTACAACCCCCTCCCCTCTCCAGGCCTCCTGGGTCAGAGCAACAGATCCTGAACCCGTGGATCATAGTGAACCTGGTGGTGGCTGTGCTGGTTGGATTGGCCTGGATCTTCATCTCCGCCAGGCCTGAGATGGATTACACCGAAGGTGAGGCTGAAGTTTTTTTATTTTGTTTTTGGAGATTTAATTAAACAAACAGCAACTTAACATTTCCGCAGACGTAGTTCTGCATGACATTGACAAAGACTTACTGCACAACAGTCACAATTAACAGAGATGAAAAAAAAAGACTACTGTAAACAAAAATACCTACTCAGGCGTACATAAATTGCGACCGACATTGTTGACATGCTCAGTTCTATATGTTACCACGCTCTAAATACTTATCTATATATATGGTTTAATATGTTTTGTATACACCATACTGAAATTGTATACACCATAGATATACAATTACTAGAAGGGACAAAGAACCTCAGACAGACCACAGCAATTTGACTGGATTGTACACATACTCAGCAACCTTACCTAATGACACACATGTTAGATTCCCTTCAGAGATGTGTTTTCATTTTTCATGTGTATAAAAGCGTTGTATGTCAGGTGTCTTTAGAGAGATTGGAAGCCCATGTTATTTCTATCTCCAAACCAGGGTTCCTAATGGCTATGGAGATCGAGTCCTTGAGACCAGAGGAGAAATCAGAAATGTCTACTTGAGGAATATTTGTTTAAATTTTTGCTCGCACATCTTTTTTTGTACCGTATTTTATCAGCCAACACAAAATGTACATGTTGTTTGTGGCAATAATCAGTTTATTTTTGTATGACCCGAATGTGTGCATGTTTTGTCAAATGTATTGGTTACCATTGGAAATAATAAAAAATGTTATCCCACTGAGATGCTTCTAAATGTCATTTTGGGGACTTTAAACCAAACATACAATACACTACATACATTATAGTGTATTGACCTGAAAGAGCATGGCTGTGTCTTCTTTTATTTATATATATATATACCACATTAAATAGAGTGCCTTCAGAAAGTATTCAACTGTAACTTAGCCACCTAGGAACAAACATTCACGGTCTTCATAGTAAGCAACTTCAGTGGATATTTGGCCTTGTGTTTTAGGTTATTGTCCTGCTGAAAGGTGAATTAATCTCCCAGTGTGGTGGAAAGCAGATTGAAATCAGGTTTTTCTCAACTTTTGCCTCTGCCCATTCTGTAGATTTTTTTTTCTCTGGAAAAAGTCCCCAGTCTTTAATGATTACATGCATACCCATAACATGATGCAGCTACCACTATGCTTGAAAATATGGAGAGTGGTACTCGGTAATGTGTTGTTGGATTTGCCCTAAACACAACACTATTCAGGACAAAATGTGAATTGCTTTGCCACATTTTTTGCAGTATTACTTTAGTGCCTTGTTGCAAACTGGATACATGTTTGGAATACTTGTATTCTGTACAGGTTCCCTTCTTTTCACTGTCAATTAGGTTAGTATTGTGGAGTAACTACAGTGTTGTTGATTCATTCTCAGTTTTCTATCACAGCCGTTAAATTCTAACTGTTTTAAAGTCACAATTGGCCTCATGGTGAAATCCCTGAGAGGTTTCGCCTGCATCTGTATAGTGACTGGGTGTATTGATACACCAGCCAAAGTATAATTAATAACTTCATGTGCAAAGGGATATTCAATATCTGCTTTTTATTTATACCTACCATCTACCAATAGGTGCCCTTCTTTGCGAGGCATTGGAAAACCTCCCTAGTCATTGCGATAGAATCTGTGTTTGAAGTTCACTGCTTGACTGAGGGACCTTAAAGATAATTGTATGTGTGGGATACAGAGATGAGGTAGTCATTCAAAAATCATTCGGGGGATTCTATTTTATTCACAAGTAGATTGTTTACCCAATAGCAGCTCTTCATTATTAAATGAGGGTAAAGTTAGTAATCCCTTTATGAACAGAACAGCACGGTGGAAAGAAGCTTCTTTTCCAAAAGTTCCAGGCGATAAAAAACATTAGTTTTGAGATGTGTTGTACGTATGAGTTATGTCGTGCAGTGGCGAGTTTAGCATGTAAATCAAGGTGGGGCACAAAAAAAGAAAAAAAGTGGGATGCATGTCAGCAGTCACTACGCAACACAACACTAACAATACCTTAATTACACTATAACGGTGCCAACAAACTTAGGGCCTACATAAAGCTGTCCCAACAGCCATATCAGCAGTTTTTTTTAAAGGCAGTAAATGAGGCTGAATGAACTGTTTCGCTGCCAGACAAGGCGCCACTGATAGCCAGGTGTAGCGGGTGTTGGGACTCCAAATGTGGTTTACACTGACATTTGAGATGTACAAACTATGGCGTAAGGGAACCAGGACGGACTTAGTCAATACAGCTATTTGTTCAGCACTTTTGAAATGTACAGCAACAGAGTTCAGAACATAGGTCGTTCTTACAGTGTTTTCCCTGTATACCAAGTCAGAACCGTATGATAAATAAAGGGGGCATATAAGCAGACAATGAAAGCTCTTACAAAATTCTATGATTACGTTTATCAAAAACAGGTCATAGGCTACATGTGCACCACAGAGTCAGAACAGTAAATTTTGTCGAAATTAAGAGGTGAAAATATACCAAATGATTAGGTGAGGCACATGGGCTACTAACAGCTTACTACACAACATACACTTAGTATTACTTTCTTAGCTACAGTATACATATCTCCCTGACATATTACATCATTTATGCAGCAGCATATAAGACATTTTGGACTCACCTTGGACTCACCCTAATAATTTGGTCTATTTTCATCTTAATGTCTCCTACTGTTCTGACTTGGTGGTTCACATGTAGCCTATAGCCTGTTTTTGAGAAATGTAATCATCAAATATTGTAAGAGCTCTAATTGTCTGCTTATATACCCCCTGTGTTTATCCTGTTCTGACTTGGTGTACAGGGAGAACACTGTAAGAACAGCCCATGTTTTGAATCTGTGCTGTACATTTCCAAAAGTGATGAACAAAAAGTTATAATGACTACGTCAGTCCTAGCTCGCTCATTAATGTCTCAATCGAAATTACGGATTGCCTCTTATGCCATAGTTTGTACATCTCAATTGTCAGTAGAAACCACAATTGTTTAAGCAAGTCAGCCATATCAGCTATGTTTTTTTTAAAGGCAATAAATTAGGCTGAAAGAACTGTTTCGCGGCCTGACTAGGCTCCGCAGTTGTATAGTGCAATCAATGTACTGTTTAGTGTTGTGTTGTGTAGCTGCTTTGCTGGCATGCATCCCACATATGATTTTTTTTTTGTCACACGGAGATTTACATGCTAAAATCGCCACTGATGTGGGTTATAATTAATGGCCATTTTTGTAGGGGTTTTTGTAGGGAAAATCAAGTCAGAAGTTTTAAAGTGGAAATATTACAAACTTCAGAAGCCTTTTTAAGCCTAAAATACACTACAAGTGTTCTCTTGCAACAGGGTGATCAAATTAAGATACTAAAACTGTATCTGCTCTCCTCTATCTGCTCTCGTACTTAGGATCTACCGACACTTTTGTCATTGCCCAGAATATAAGTGTGCTGTTCATAATTTTGGGAAATGGACCATTGCTTCCTCCCCAAAACTACTAAACGTTTTGTAGTTAGATTTGATCTGCTTCTGTGCATTCTGATTTAGCCATGCGCTCTGAGATGCATTGCTCTAGCCTCACTGACTGTGCAGACTTCGCAGTAGAACACGGAGTGATGAGTCTACCGTAGACGTGGTCGCTATACTGTATGCATAGTATTTCTTTAGCTATCTATCTAAACGTTTTTTTTTAGTAACATCAGCAAACATGCTGGACTTTGCGATATTTGCAGTGACTTTTGTCATCATTCTGGTCGGCGCAGTCGTCTATTTGTATCCAGTAAGTCAATGCCTGTGCTTATATCAGCCAATATTTGTAACATCGTATATCCACCCGTGTCATTACTAGCTACGTGTAAACTGATAACTCTGTGCACATTTTTACAGTGACATGACAGTTTAAAAAATCCCTGGACATTTAATGTATCTACCTTTAGTACTCAAATGTTTCAGCAGTATAAGTGAATTGTAAAACATATAGCAAAGGAGTGGACAAATGTTTTTTTCAAAGCTCAAGTTTTTGGAGGTTACTGCCATGGACTTAGAATATGTAAACCCCACACCATTTATTGTCATGCTTACTTTATGCTATGTCTCTCTTGAAACTGAAAGTAACATGCTTGATTCATTTTTTTTATCAAGTCATCAAGAAGTGCTTCTGGTATACCAGGTCTCAACCCTACAGAAGAGAAGTGAGTAGCCTATGACCAGATTTGTTTTACTACTTTCTAAGTACTGTCTCTCTTTAGCACTCAGGTCACCACACTTGACCTGAGCCTGTATTTATAAAGCGTCTCTGTAGGAGTACTGATCCAGAATCAGATCCCCCTGTCTATTCATCTCCATATAAACGGCAAAACTGATCCTAGATCAGCACACACACTGAGAAGCTTTCTGTATACGGTGCCCTGGCCTGACCTAGGTTCATATTGTTTTTTTTTGTCTCATTCTCTTAATCTAGGGATGGAAATATACAAGACATAGTGAACCAAGGCAGTCTGCATGAGTTCCTGGCTTGTCTACATGGACAGTTTGGTCCTGTGGCATCCTTCTGGTTTGGAGGACGCCCTGTGGTCAGCTTGGGTTCAGTGGACCAGCTACGGCAGCACATCAACCCCAACAGGACTAGTGAGTACTGGGGAGGGAGGGAAACTATTGGGAGGAAAGGGAAACAGGTGCTCTGTCCCTACTAACATACCACTTAAAATGCATGCTTAAACGATTGCACCATTCTAAGTGGAATGCAGGGATAGATAGACGTTGTAACAGATTCAGGTGATTTCTGTTTTACATGTACAGTGTTGTTTTGAAATTAAGAAACAGTAACATGTTTTTCACTGTGACATCTTCTATCCTTACTTTGTAGCGGACTCATTTGAGACTATGCTGAAGTCGTTGCTAGGGTACCAGTCAGGAATGGGTGGAGGGGCCACAGAGGCTGTAATGAGGAAGAAGTTGTATGAGAGTGCCGTCAACAACACCCTGAAGGAAAACTTTCCCCTGCTGCTGAAGGTTTGCCTCTTACACAATGGCTCATTTGGCAGTTTTTAATATTTGGCTGTAGTATTTTGCAATACTTTCTTATGTTTTTGTGTATCCATTTAGTATTTGTTTACTCAAAAGCTTTTTGTGCTCACTTCCCTGGGATGTTAAAGTTTGGTAGCCTAGTAGTTAGATTGTTGGGCCAGTAACTGGAAGGTTGCTGGATCGAATCCCTGAGCTGACAAGGTAAAAATCTGTTGTTCTGCCCGGGCGCCGGAGATGTGGATAACGATTAAGGCAGACCCCCCACACCTATCTGATTCAGAGGGGTTGGGTTAAATGCAGAAGACACATTTCAGTTGAATGCGTTCAGTTAGACAACTGACTAGGTATCCCCCTTTCCCATTGACACACACTCTCTGTCTCCCTTCCACCCTTTCTGTTCTGTTCTAGCTGGTGGAGGAGTTAGTGGGGAAGTGGAAGTCTTTCCCTAAGGACCAGCACACACCCCTCTGTGCCCATCTGCTAGGATTGGCCATGAAGGCTGTCACTCAACTCGCTCTGGGTGACCGCTTCCGGAATGATGCTGAAGTCATCGGCTTCCGAAAGAACCATGAGGCAGTGAGTGAGCAGTCACATTTAAAGTCACCGTTTCTTGTGAAAAGATGCCCATTACGACCTGTGTTGTTTGCAGATTTTCACTGATAATTCCCTTTACTTGTCAGATCTGGTCAGAGATCGGAAAAGGCTATTTGGACGGTTCCATGGAGAAGAGCTCCATCAGAAAGGAACACTATGAGAGCGGTGAGTGAGAACTAGTTCACTGCTATGGATCATATGTGTTACACTTCTCCTTAATGCTGAGATGTACAGGTATCTAAAGTTCCATGTAAAATAGTTGTATTTTCATCAACATTTATTATGAGTATTTCTGTGAATTTATGTGGCTCTCTGCAATATCACTGCATGTTTTGCAACTACTGAACCGAACACGCCAATGTAAAATACGATTTTTGGATATAAATATGAAATTTACTGAACAAAACATACATGTATTGTGTAACATGAAGTCCTATGAGTGTCATCTGATGAAGATCATCAAAGGTTAGTGATTAATTTGATCTCTATTTGTGCTTTTTGTGACTCCTCTCTTTGGCTGGAAAAATGGCTGGGTTTTTCTGTGAGTTGGTGGTGACCTAACATAATTGTTTGTGGAGCTTTCGCTGGAAAGCATTTGAAATCAGATACTGTGGCTCGATTAACGAGAATTTTACCTTTAAAATGGTGCCTAATACTTGTATGTTTGATAAATTAGATTTATGAGATTTCTGTTGATTTGTATTTGACACCCTACAATTTCATTGGCTGTTGGTTCCTCTAGTGGAACCCCAGTCCTAGACAGGTTTTAAGAGAATTTCAACTTCCTTACTGAATGTATCTGAAATAAAAAAGAGATTGTTAGAGTATCTCCCTATGTGTATAAATTATCTGTCTTCATGCAAAGTACATTATGTTTGCTTACAGCACTGGCAGAAATGGAAACAGTGCTGATGTCTGTGGCTAAAGACAGGAAAGGACAAAGGAGCCAGACAGCGTTTGTGGATGCTCTTCTCCAGTCCAACCTCACAGATAGACAGGTGATGCACAGATTCCTTGATTATAAGGAGAATAGGCTCATTGGGGCAGAGCATAGAGCCTCCTGTTGCTGTTACTCACATATAGAGGAAAATAAAACTTTCATCCTACTTTTGTTTTAATGAATTCTTGTTTTCATTGTTTCTCTTTTGTAGGTGATGGAGGACAGCATGGTATTCACACTGGCAGGTTGTGTCATCACAGCTAATTGTGAGTACTAGTAATACATAGATTATGCCTATCTACGTTAGAACTTGCAGCTTTTATGGTGTATCCAATCGTCATTTTTTTCTGAACGAATAAATTAATTAATTTGGTTAGTATTCGGTCAGAAAATCTTTCTCTCAAACTGTTGATGTTTCTCTTTGTGGTTGTAATATTTTCCCAGTGTGCATCTGGGCAGTACACTTCCTGTCCACGTCAGAGGAAGTTCAGGAGAAGATGCATCAGGAGCTGGAGGATGTTCTGGGCTCTGAGCCTGTTTCTCTGGATAAGATCCCACAGCTCAGGTGACCTCTGACTCTGTCTGACAGCCAAATAACATCAACGATGTGATGCAGTGTAATAGAGGTGTTTCAGATCCACTCTTGCATGATGAGTACCCTATATGAGACCTGAAGACTGGTGTGAGCTTCCTGAGCTAATGCCTAAGCTAACAGGGGCTAACAGCCTTGTGGCCCACATGACACCCGGGTTCGAACCCTGGTCGGTCACAGCAGAAGGGGCAGGTATCCTCATGGTATCCTCATGGTGACATGTCTTCAAGGAATATTTATAGATACATTTTATCATGCCTATCAAATGCATCTTCTATACTATAGGTACTTCCAGCAGGTTTTGAACGAGACTGTGCGGACAGCCAAACTGACGCCCATCGCAGCCCAGCTCCAGGAAAATGAAGGGAAAGTCGATCAGCACATTATTCCTAAAGAGGTATCTTATTTTCCTCTTCCCTACTTAGTCCCTTTATTATCCACATCTCACTGTCACAGTCAGCAAGTGCTTGTGGATGTAAAATGAACCAAATTTTGAAGTTTAAAGTGAATAATGAAAACACTTTATTCCTATGTTTCTTTTAGACACTGGTGATCTATGCCCTTGGGGTAGTCCTACAGGATGCAGACACCTGGAGCCGTCCCTACAAGTCTGTTCATATGTATTTTTGCCAACTAAAGAGCCGATTTTTGCTGGATTTTTTGGTACCGATTTTGAATTATTGCACTTTGTTCATCCAGGTTTGACCCAGACCGATTCACAGAAGATTCAGCCAGCAAAAGCTTCTCTCTGCTCGGATTCTCAGGGAGCCAGGCCTGCCCTGAGCTGAGGTAACGGGGATGGGAAAGGAT
This sequence comes from Oncorhynchus keta, assembly GCF_023373465.1. NCBI lineage: Eukaryota > Metazoa > Chordata > Actinopteri > Salmoniformes > Salmonidae > Oncorhynchus > Oncorhynchus keta. The sequence continues at coordinate 12,180,552 of NC_068457.1, read as the reverse complement.
AGTGGCGTGCACTTGAGGTTAGCCAAGTTGTAATTACACAGGAGCAACTTCTTATACAGTTTTACCATATTTCTTCGACAACATCAAAGGAAAGTTGAGGGAGTGTCACTACCAGGCAAAGAAGAAGGATGTGGGCTTGTTACTAACTTTTTATACCACCATTTCGCCACATTTCAGGTTTGCGTACACAGTGGCCACTGTCGTCCTCAGCACTGTAGTGCGCCAACTGAAGCTGCATCAGGTAAAGGGACAGGTGGTAGAGGCCAGATCTGAGCTGGTGTCAACGCCTAAAGATGACACATGGATCACTGTGAGCAGAAGAAGCTAAACTAACAGTGGACATTTGACTCAATCTCCATCTGTGGAAGAGGAACTGTGTTATTTGGGAAGGTGCTTGTCAGTTACCCTAGATTCTAGACCGAGTGGAACTGTTAAAATAACTTTAAACATGATGGCGCGCTTTGTAGGGCTATTTGTCAGTGAGCTCTTGAACATGGTTTTAATTAGCTCATGTCATTGCCAATGGCGACTCGTCATTTGAGCTACCACCTGAAGTAGTTTTTTGTTCTGCCTATTTCGATATGAGGATCAGTACCTATCTTTTCAAGTTCCATGACCATTGATGTATTGTCTTAAACCTTGCCTTAAACCAACATTCCAGCTGAACTGCATTCCAAAGCACGTGGTCCCCACTCCCCCAGATATATGGCATTTTTGACAGTTCATTTTTAAAATAAAGTTTACACTACTCTTGTGTTAGGATAGGAATATAATATTTTGCACATTTGTTGCAGCCCCACTGTTGTGAGCATATCTTGCCACCTTCAAGACATCTTGGCCATTATTATCAACAAGTGCTCACTCTGTATCTGCAGGGTCTCTGGTTCAATCCCCAGCCCTGTTTCCCCTGTATCGCTACATTAGCATTGGTTGTTTAAAATAAATAATAATATTATTAACAGACTTTTTCCAGGTGCTGTTGTTTCCTTTCAAAACAGACTCTTGGGGTTTGTAATAATTTACACCAGTCAGTGTTAATTGACAAGGAATTGAAAGAGCAAAGATCTAGGTATCATATCCACTTAAATTTGTCACAGATTGTTATACACTCCGTCATAGTTGGGATGCCCAACGCCACTTCTGCATGAGCGTTGGAGAGGCTGGGATCTGGCATGCATTGATTGCTAAAGATGTGAAAATGGCGGAGTTACAAATGCTTTTGGAAGAGGAGATTCCAGCTGGACGTAGTGCTTTATTAGATAGTTTTACCAATTTGGAAAGAGTTGCCGAGTATTGCGAAAGCAACTATGTTCAGGTAATGATAATTGTATAACATTATTAATTATATATTCTACGAGTATCATCTTTGACGGTGGGCGAAGTGATGGCTACGAGCTTTGCCGATGAGGTGCAGCGACTCGAGTGCAAGGGTGCTCCTGCTAGCGCGACCAAGCTAGGCTATAGATAACTAGCTAACCTTAGTTAGCTACTTCATGCGGAACGTAGCTATGTTTTTCCTAATATGAAAACATTGTTTGCCGTTCTCCAACCGTCGTACACGTGTAGTCATTTCTCAAACGTTTATGTAGTTGTTAGTATTTTTACTAACTTGACTTCGTTAGCTATTTACATACAACCAAATAATGCTTGCTAGCTAACTAGTTGTGCTAACTAGCTGAGCTAGCTGAGCTCGCACGAATTATCTGGGCACAGCTGGTTTCATGATTGACTGTCGTGATGGGGTATACAACAAGGTATTCAGCTAAGGTAAAGAAGTAAGGAATTTAATTGGATTTCAAATGATGGGACACGTTCTGATACCAGAAGAGAACCAAATAATCCACAAGTAAACGAATTATGACTAGCAAACGAGCTAGCTAATTCCAACTAGCCACTAGTTTCTAGTTAGCTGCACTGCTAGCTGCCATTGCTGTCAAATTCTCCAGTGGTACGATTTTGAAATTCCCAACTCGTGTCAACATTAGCTAGCTGTTAACATTGGTCGCGAAGAAAATATATATACCATGTGTGGCACTTGTAAGCGTTCTTCTGCCAATATTTAGCGTTAGTTAGATAACGTTGATGTTACAGCCTTGTGTGCCAAAGCAAGACACTGCAGATTGGATAGGACGCCCTGTATCATCAATGCCGAACTTCTTGTACTACTGACTGTAGAGTGGGAAAACAAATCTGTGTTTCATAGACTACTGGTGGATCTGGCAGTGGCAGAACAAGCTAAATTGTTCATAACGTTAGTCATGCCATAAAGTACGTTTTTCCTAATATAAAGTGAGGTTCTGACACCGAGTGTGAAACGTTTGTCAATAGTGCCACTGCCCTGGAACTAGAGGTCTTCACGGTTCCAAAAAGTTGGACGGGTTCCGAAATGGATCTGGGCTTTCCCACCCTGACCTGATATGCATAAATTCGTTTTTAAATATAGAGACCAGTTCTGAACGGACCCGAGGACAACTAGAATCATTCCATATAGATTGGGTCGAATGCAGGCCGATCCGAGTGATGGAGCTGATAAAGCCAAGCAGTGGGGAGAGGTGCTGCTATAGAAGCCGGGGGAGGGGCCATACTTTGAGGAAGTGACATGGTGAGGGAGAGATGAGACAGCAACCATCCAAGCTGACTCGCCCTATAGTATACTAATAGCTGCCATAGTTAGGTTATTTATCATAAAATATGATTATGTAGTACCTGTCTAGGACTGTATCAAACCGGGAGAAGCTAGCTAACGTTAGCTATCTAGGCTAAAAGAGGCTGCAGTGCATGCACTTTCTCACCCTGCAGTTACAAATAACTATTAAGTAGCAAGTTGGCTCTTGGTTGTTGTAACCTATCCTTCTCCTTTAACTTTTAATTCTGTCAACTCTCATTTTATTGGTCACTTACACATACACTCAGTTGCCAGTTTATTAGATTCTCCCATCTAGAACTGGGTTGGACCCCCCCTTTGCCTCCAGAACAGCTGGAGTTCTTCAGGGGAATGTAAAAGTTGCTCAGTTGGTATCAAGGGTTTTCCACTCCTCAATTATCCAGTGTTGGTGATCGTGTGCCCACTGGATCCTCTTCTTCATGTTTTTAGCTGTTAGGAGTGGAACCCAAGGACCGACGAGTTGTTCATTCCGAGATGCCTTTCTGCACAACACTGTTGTACTGCGCTGTTATTTGCCTGATTGTGGACCGCCTGTTAGCTTGCACGATTGTTGCCTCTCGACCTCTCATCTCGATCTGTTTTCGCTCACAGGACTGCCGCTGACTGTATGTTTTTTGTTTGTCGTACTCTTCTCGGTAAACCTTAGACACTGTCATACGTGAAAAGCCCAGGAGGCCAGACGTTTCTGAGATGCTTCAAACGGCATGCCTGGCACCGACAATCATTCCACGCTCAGTTGCTTAGGTCACTTGTTTTAGCTACCACTCTCTGTTTTACCCAGTTTTACCCATTCTACCCATTCTAAAGTTCAATCGAACAGTAACTGTCTCGATTGTCTGTGCCTGCATTATATAGTAAGCCATGGCCACGTGACTCACTCTCTGTAGCGGTGATCCATTTTTGTGAACGAGGTGGTTTACCTAATAAACTGGCCACTGTGTATTTTGCAGATGTTATCGCATGGCAGCGAAATTCTTATGTTTCTAGCTCCAACAGTGCAGTTTACCTAACAACACAAAATGGTACATACACATCCCCCAAATTTTAATTAAGAAATATCAGAATGAGCAATGTCTGGTGTATATGTATATAAATCATATGTGTAATGGTGTGTATGGACAGTATATGAATAGGAAAGGTGTGCACAGCAGTAGTTATATAGGATGAACCTTGAGTAGAATACAGTATATACATATGAAGTGGGTAAAACGGTATGTAAATATTATTAAAGTGACCAGTGTTCAAACGTCCTGGCACTGAATGCGCAATGACATTATTGGGTATAGTTAATAATTAACATGACTAAAGATGTCTTGACCTGTGATCTTGCTTCTGCCCAGCTGTGATCATGACTGTCATTCTCACACACTTGACTCAAGCACGGACTCCATACTGGTATTCATTAAAGCAAATATTTTCTGGAGTTAACTGCACCTGGTATTCCCAGGAAGTCTCCCGCCCCAGTACTAACCAGACCCGAACCTGAACAGGCATGTTCAGGGTGGTATGGCCACAAGCATATTTATTTTAAACCAAATTTCTCCCTGAATTAGGTCCCTTTGCTCATCTCTGCAACTCCTCAATGGACTTGGGAGAGACGAAGGTCAAGTCATGCGCCCTCCGGCCGCCTACTTATCTCACTGCTCGCTTAACCCGGATGTCAGACACAAATGTGTCAGAGGAAACACAGTTCAACTGACGACCGGAGTCGTTAGAGCGAGATTAGCCAAGGAAAGCCTACACTGGAAAACGCTGGGCCAATTGTGCGCCCTCTTATGGGGCTCCCAGTCACAGCCGGGTTGTGACACGCTTCAGAACTTCGGCGCAGTGCTTTTGACCCCTGCGCCATCCAGGACTCAAGATATTTAATTAGGCTAATCTGAGATTGTTCAATAAAAGTCTGCTGGTTCCCCAATAGGCCTAGCCTATATAGTTAGTCACAGAATGGATCACTGTTCTTCTGTTTTAGATTAGTCACATGCACACGGTCGCAGAAGTAATTACAGAGTAGAGTGAAATTCTTAAGCTCCGAGCACTAACTGTGCAGGTCAAAATGAGAGGTGAATGAAACAATAACAGTACAAATATTATTATACATATTTACAACTGTAGTAATAATACATTTCCATTGGGGGGTGGGGGCAGGGTAAATGTCCGTTGTGTGTGGGGGGGACAGTAGGTTGTCGATGGTGCTCCTGTAGAACACTGAGGGTCCTCTGGGACAGGCTGGATTTCTTCAGCTTCCTGAGGTAGAAGAGTCGCTGTCGTACCTTTTTCACCACGGTGTCCGTGTAGTTTGACCATTTCAGTTCCTCTGAGATGAATATGCAGAGGAAATGTAAGTTTTTGACCGTCTCCATTGATGAGGACAGCCTGGTTCCTCCTGAAGTGCACAATCGGCTCCTTTGTTTTGCTGACGTTGAGGGAGAGGTTGTTTACCTGGCACCACGCCGTCCGAGTGCCTGCCTGCCTCTCTGTAGGCAGTCTCGTCGTTGTTGGTAATCGGGCCTACTACTTTCGTGTAGTCATCCAACTTGATGGAGGTAGAACTGTGTGAAGCCACGCAGTTAGGAAGAGGTTCGATTGAAGTCTTCTGGTCTACCTGATGTAGGCCTATTTGTCAATTATTTTTTGCTGAAGTTTGAGTGTTGTATGAGTTAAACTTATTTTTATCAGAGTTAATTGCAGGTTAGCTATGAATAAATGATCTGAAGAATGCTGTCAGTTGATCTTGAGACTGCTACAAGTGTGAGAGTTTGTGTGCTCTTGTCATCCCAGTGCACTACAACTGCACCTTTCTTTGAATACTGACAACCTGTTTGTCTTCTTGCTTGAGAATGGATGTAATTCCTTAGTGGTGCTCTTGACTCCCTGTAAGGCATGTGTGTGTATTTGTGGAATTCGTGATTGAGGCTGCCTAGTTTTCACTGTTGTTAAAGTGCATCTGAAGGCAAATAACATCTTCTCTGATAGGCTGTTTTCTATGTGGCATTGATATTAGTCAGACACATTCAATCTAGTGTCAACATTGACTACAAAGTGGAAATAGGATAATTTTGTTCATGAGGTCAGTATTGTTACAAAATGAGTTTTGTAAGTGAGTTCATCATGACTTGAGGGTTGGGTTTTGATTTCGACAATGCTCACTTGCCCTCTGACACGGGATACATAGCTGCTGTGATTGCGCTCTATCCAATCCTACCGCAGACAGTGAGACAGACCTCCCCGTCAGTGCAACGGATCTGACTTTGTTTACATAAAACAACAAGTCACGTTTTTTACATTTAAAAAAAAAAATTGAGCAATACTGCACCAAACACCTTAACTAGATGTAAAACTGCGCAACTAAAACCTCAGCAAAAACGTCAATTAATTACGTATTTCTTGAGTTCTTAGAATCATTGACTATTTTGAAGAAGTAATACTGGCTTTGTTCCTATGGTGTTTCATAGGGGACAAACATCAGTAACTGTCACATCGAACCACACCCCCAAGACTGAAAACTTGTTTTTTCTTAATGAGCAGCAGAGAAACACATGCCAGAATCTGTGCATTCAGTTCTTTAACACACCGTCCATGGAAGTCCAGGCAGATGGGGAGGGTAGAGGGTTGTCCTTTTTAAAAAAGTAATGTCGGTCAGTACATACTGTCAACGAGGGCGTTGTGGTCAGAAAAGCAAGGAAAGGTTCATCTCCAGGAAATTGTTTCCCTCTGAAAACATAAGGGCTTGCCTTGTCATCCTTCAGCCCCTGCAAGATCCTATTTATATGATATCAATGCTCTCCTTTTTATGCTGCCTGGCTTTGTTGTTTTCTTATTGCCTCGCTACACTTGCTTCTGTTGCTTCTGTTACTGATGTCTATCTGTTCATCCTCTCTCTCACTCACTCTCCCTCCTCAGTCACCAGATAAGCACAGAGCGTTGGAGGAGACTAAGAACTACACCACCCAGTCTCTGGCCAGCGTAGCCTACCTGATCAACACCTTGGCCAACAATGTCCTGCAGATGCTTGACATTCAGGCCTCCCAGCTCCGCCGCATGGAGTCCTCCATCAACCACATCTCACAGGTACGGCTGCCGGGATGTGGACCACTTTGTCTACACACACATTGGATGCACGCGTGCTGCGAAATACACTCACACACACATCCATATAGCCTAAAAAATACTTTATAGGCCTAGCTCAAAAAGCTGTTTTGTTCAAGTCTATTTATTGTATTTCTGCCCATTGTGCGGCCCCAGACAGTGGACATCCACAAAGAGAAAGTGGCCAGGCGGGAGATTGGCATCCTGACCACCAATAAGAACACCTCTCGCACACATAAGATCATTGCTCCGGCCAATCCAGAGAGGCCGGTGCGCTACATCCGCAAGCCAATCGACTACAGCCTGCTGGATGACATGGGCCACGGAGTCAAGGTAGGGAGCAGTGGGGCATTGACGTTTACCGACTGGATTCCTGATGATAGTAGTACATTTTTATTTTTGTACTGGAGTGAGTTTTCATCAAACTTTTGTTGCACTAAGATCATGGACAAACACTGATCATAGTGCGACAACCGTTTTGAGGAACTCCCCCCTGTTTGGTACAAAGACTGTAGTAGGCCCTTGGGAAAAGCACGAGGGTGTGGCGTTAACAGTGTGAGTCACTTTGACTAGGACAGTGTGTGACTTGTTCGCTTTTTCCCTGACAACATCTGTGGACTGTAGGCCTATAACATTGCTACATGTGTTTCTGTGCATTTTCTCGCTATTAGTCACTAATCCTCCTTTCTCTTTCTCTCTCTTTGCATCACTTATTTGCCTTTAAAATGAACCTAGTGGTTGCTAAGGTTTAAGGTAAGGATTTCTAACGAAATGTAAACCCTAAAAACAACGTTGTTATGCGTGTAAGAGTGTGTTTTGTCTGATCCCAGGTTGTGACGTGTTGCTCTGTTGACTAGTATTTCCCTGTTGTTGTTTTTGTAACCTCTCTCATGTCCTATAGGCCAGTGCTCAGAACATGAAGGCCGGAGCCACAGGTCTCCCTCGCACCAATCCACCCACACAGAAGCCGCCAAGCCCACCCATGTCAGGGAAGGGAACCATTGGGTATGTAAATGTGGCAGGTGCCACAACCCCTGTCCATGCTGCTCATTTCCTTGAGAAAAGCATGCTTTCAGTCTCAGCCAATCACAATCAGACATCTAAAACATGTTTGTCAATGGACAAGATCTGATCATGCAGGCACCAGGTGTCCCTTTGTACTACAGATTGCTGTAGTGTCCCTCTGCTCCTCCTAAGCCCCGTATGGTGGGCTAGGGACCAGGCTACCCCCTCACCACCCAGCAGCGACCTTCAGTGACATTTATTTAAGGTTCGGAGCAGACCTCTTTGTGAAAAGGTCAAAGCTAGCCTGTGGCACATGATATGCTGTTTGATGATATAATGAATGTGCATACATACCTAATTTCTTCAGGTGTGTTGTCGTTCCAGTGAATGGGTATCTTCAAATGTGTTTATTGACATTATGGGCTACTGTTATTGTTGCTTTGTCCTGTTATGTGTCCCTGTCCAGTTTGTATCCCCCTCTACAGACCTGTCCATCACAGGAATGTATGTAATGGTTTATAACATTGTTTTTATGTCTCTTCTAATGTTTAAGCACTGTGTGTGACCTTCAAACATGTCCCCCCTGAAATGAGACGCATGTCGGGCGTCCATGCCACACTGCCCTAGTCCAGTCTCTGGTGTAGAGGAGGCATCTCTGTCTGTGGTGTTTTGGTTGCTTTTGTCCCCCCCCTCCACCCCCATATGTGTGATGTCATGTGACTCCTCCCCCCCTCAACTCTAATTCGGGCTGTTCATGCTCTCCATGGCAACAGCGCTCAAAGTTCCATCCCTTACACAATCACAGGGGGAGATTATACTTGGCTGCTCATCCATACTTTTGAGGCTTTTTATTCCACTGCAGCACATCAATAGACATCACTGTCCTTGGTTGATGTTGGGCTGTGTAAGAACCGAAGCAGCAGCAGCTGTGGATACGATTGATGCATTTAATGCCTTTTCCCACCTACAGCCCATTTTGAGTTTGCACTGGTTCTCTTTTATTTATTTATTTTGGTTCCCATGTTTGTCCTCCTTTTCTTGTCCCCCCCCCCCTCACTTGTGGATGTTAAACTCCTCTCATACCCCTCCCCTCGCAGGCGCCACTCCCCCTATAGGACACTCGAGCCGGTGCGTCCTCCCGTTGTCCCTAACGACTACGTCTCGAGCCCGACGCGCCATGGCAACATGGCGCCCCCACAGCAGAGCCCTGCACGCACTGCGTCTGTTAATCAGAGGAACCGCACGTACAGGTACCCCGCCCCGCATGCTCCCAGCACACCGCTAGCTAAAAACACGTCTAGAACACACTTCGAGCGGCCCTGGACTCACTGAACAGACACGCTTAGATTCAACTGCCCTGTAGTAAAGATCTGCTGCAATAGATTAGACACTGTAGCTACATGCTACTAAACTCCTTTTTCCCCCAGCCCTACCCACAGGACTTAATATAATAATATCACCAAAAAACTGGTCTGAAACACTTTGAATAGGCACTACACCAAGCACACAAAACGAACGTACAGCTCAGCATGTATTCAAATATGTTTCTTGTTTCCAAGTAATGTATTTTTATCATCTGCATAACAGCAGAGGATATTCAGATCAGATAAGCACAAGCAGCTCTGGGTGTCACTGAGGCTCCTACCAGGCAGTGAGAATAAGATCTTTAGGACTAAATGACAGAGTATCTGCCACCAGAGAATTGAAGCTTGGGCTTTGGAATACAGCTGATCCTTTTTCTCCGTCAGACCCTTCTCTATTTCCTTCTGAGCACATTATTACGTTTGAAACTGACGTTAAAACTAATAGTAGCAATGGTTGACCTTGGCTTAAATTAAACAGACAGTCCTTTCTGCTCCAACCTATCTATGCGTTGGTCCTTTTCTTCAATCCATCCAGTTTCTCACTCATTCCCTGTCTCCAGTCTCCTTCCTCTTTTCTTCTCGCCTTGATTTTCCTCAGATGCCTCCAGCTTTGTCGTGCCTCTGTCTTTGTCACTTCATGTCTCACTAATGGACCACCGCTAAATGTCATGTTGTAATCTGTGACGTTTTATTCATTTCTTTATTGCTGTACATGTCATCTCAAAGCAGAGCTGTTCATTTAAATCTGTTCAGTGCTAGGTGGGGGGGCAGGAGTTTGGGCCAGGAAAGACCCTGGTTTGGTAGGTTGTGCTTGCAGGTCCGCTGATACCAGTAGGGCTCTAAGGACCGGTTTCCTGCACCACAGATTAAACCTAGCGCTGGACAAAAAAAATCACAGTACTTTTATTCCAGTAGTAGGCTTAATCTGTATCTGGGGAACTGTCCCTACAAAGTATATAACCTCTAATCTATACTGTAAATGACTTCATGCCTGCGGGTGTTGATTGGGTTTTGTGATGGGCTGTGTGACATCATTAGCAGTGGCAGCAGTGGAGGCAGCCACCCCAGCAGCAGCAGCCGCAGCAGCAGCAGAGAGAATAGCGGCAGCGGCTCCGTGGGCTTGCCTATCGCCGTGCCAACGCCTGCCCCGCCCCCCACAGCATTCCCAGGTAAGGTCTGGCCACATGCCCTGTCCACTGTCTAAGCTCCACCTACTAGCTCTGTAAAGAGCAATAATGTCTGTCAGACTGCTTTAAACTCTCTCCTTCCTTCCCCCTTGATAGTGTCTGAGCACCTGTCTTTATCTCCCTCTCCTGTCTTTCCTTCTCCTTTCCTCTTTTTTCCCACTGCTTTCCTCCCTTTCCCACCTGCTGATGGTGCAGGTACTGCCCCTGCCCTTCCCAACCCTGCTAAGCCACCTCCCACTACCACTACTACTCCCGTCCCATCTGATGGCCTCCCTGTACTCTCTCTAGCTCCTAATCCCTCCCCCACCCCCCCACCCGAGGGTCCACCCGTTCCCCCTCCCCCACCCCAGCTCCCCATTTCCGTCACTAGCACCAGCCCTGCTACTTTCAGCACTCCCGCACAAGGTGAGTGCCCCCCCACCACCACCCTCTCCCCTGCATCACGACCATCTCTCCCATCATCCCAGGACCTGTATCTGTCTGTGTACCAGCGGGGATGTTGTCATGTGGGCTGGTCGTTCTCCACCCATGCATCATCAGTTTCTCCATCACCCTCCCTCTCACTGTCTGATCTGTCACTCTGTCTTTTCCTTATTCCTCTGGGTGTCTTTCTCATTCCCTTCTTAGGGCAACTCTCTCCCGTCGCCCCCAGTCACCACCTGCATGCCATCATCACACCTTGTGCATGAGTTAAATTGTTCTTGTGTTCTTACAGTAAGTGATGTTGAAAAGGGTCTTTGACTTGAAATATGCCATGATAATAAGTCATCTGAATACCAAAAACTGTAAAGTGCTTACATCGAACCCATGAATTAAGTGCATCATGTGATGGGAAACAGAAGTGATACGTTAAGTGACATATCTACACCATACCAAAATCTCTCTGGTTCCCCTTGCTGTCTGTACCCCAGGTGCCCCCCAGTTCTTCAGCATGAACCGGCCGGTGCAACCACAGAACCCTCCTGCGGTGGGGGGGTCTCTGCCATACCGCCGGCCCGCATCATTGACGGGCCAGCCCAACTCCAACATGGCCCTGAACCAGCCCCAGCCCAACGGAGGACCCCACTTCAACCAGGTCCCAGGTAAACAGCCTGGAGCAGCAACACATCACTCCTACCAGAACGCAAATGGGCTTTTGTGTTTAGAGATCTTTCTCATTTAGATTGAGCCTGCCTCTTTTAAAGCTTTCTTTCATATATTACTGTCTGGTTTGGATCCTGGAGCGTTTGGGCTTCTGGTCCATCCTGTAACTTATTTGTAGAAACAAAATGTATACCGGCCCAAATTATTTCTGTTACTTGGCATAGCGTTTTGGTTAAAAAACAACAACATTTTAAATACAAGCTGACAAAAATGTTTAGTTCTTGTGGAAGAAAACTGTAATTTTGTGAGTTCCCAGAACCTCACCAGAGTATTGAATTCATACATAAAAACTCTCATTTGATTTCAGAAGACAGGGAAGGCACAAAGTGCCTAAGTCTCGGCAGCTCGCTGTCTTTTTGTGTGTGAAAGGATGCCTAGTCTGCCTACTGATCTAACTGGCTTCTATCATATTCTAATTCCACCACATCTCTCTTTCTGCCTTCCTTTCTTTCCTAATTACAATCTGCCCCTCTTTCTTTCTTCTCTCTCTCTCTGCTTCTCCTGTGGTGTGTATGCATAGCAGGTCCTCTTGTTGCCCCCCCTCCCCCCTCCATGCAGATCACTCCTCAGCTCCCTCTGATGGGCTTTGTGGCTCGGGTACAGGAGACCAGTAAGTGGCTTTTAGCTCCTCTGCCTTGTTGCCTGGTCTTTGCAGCGGCTCCGTCGTGCATGTGTTTGTTACTCATGACGTGAGTCTATTTTTGTCTTTACTTCAAAGCTGAACTATCCATCGACTTCGATTTACCTGTCTGAAATAAACTTCCCACCTGTGCGCGTTGGAAATGTCTTCTCCTTTCCCCCCAGAATTCTGTTTGTCTTCATACACTTTCAGCATGGATACCCAAACAACCACTCCAGCCCTCCGCCACATGCATGGGAATGCCAGTGTCAATCCACATGTCTACATTCCACTGGTTGGTTAGTTACAAGGTTCCTGACTGTGTGTTGCCCCCCCAGTCTCAGACGTGCCCCCTCCCCCGCCCCCTGTAGAAGAAGCTGTGTTTGAGGAACCCACCCCGCCCCCTCCAGAGGACTATGAGGATGATGATGAGGAGGAAGAAGAGTCGGCCGTGGTGGAATACAGTGATCCCTATGCAGAGGAGGACCCCCCGTGGGCCCCACGCACCTACATGGAGAAAGGTAGTGAGTGATTCTCTCTTCCATCCTGATCTAAACATGCCCTATCCACTTCTCCTGTTGTTCTCTTTTTAATTCGCCCTCCCTTGTGCTCTACCCATCTCCTGTCCTCTTCGCTCCTCTCTGATTTGGTGGACAGTGGTGGCGATCTACGACTACGCGGCGGACAAGGAGGACGAGCTATCCTTCAACGAGGGCGCTATCATCTACGTCATCAAGAAGAACGACGACGGCTGGTACGAAGGAACGATGAGTGGCACCACCGGCCTCTTCCCCGGAAACTACGTCGAGTCCATCATGCACTATGCCGACTGAGGAAGAGGAGAGGTTATAGGAAGGTCAAAGACTTTGTTAGGCAGAGCATGATCACATTGAGGAAGTGACAAGCGTTCATGAAGAGTATACAACTATCCTCAACCGGTCTACCAGATGAAGTACATTGTACAACGGCCACTTGTAGATATTTCCTGTGTTTTTGAATGACGAGACTTTATGGTGGGGGGTTTTTGTATGTACTATTAGGGCTTCATTTTGTCTTTACTATTATTACAAGGAAGGCTACAAATATTATTGCGATTTGAAAAAAAAAAAAATCTTATTTCCTTTTGCCTTTATTTATGTGGACCATGTATTATATAGGGAGGGATAGTACGGTGGCCAGGGCTGCTGATTAAGGATAGAAATAGATCCTAATGAAGTTCTCTACTCTCAGCCCAAGAGAAGACGCAAGATGAGATGAGAATGCTTCTTTTTTTTTGACACTCCCCGAGCCTTTCTAGACTCATATTTATTTAAAACCAGGAACAGCTCCTATTGGTTAGTGGGATTAGGAGATGGATTGTTGCGCTTGAACTTTATACAATGTCCCGTTAGGCGAGAAGACAAGCACATACTGTACGTCTACATTTGACTATAACAGCTAGATATTAGTGGTGGGTAAGACTGGGGGAAAAAAAGACTGAAACTGATTTGTTTTCAGCTCACCTGAACACCCATTTTGAAACTCTTCAGTTTGGATTCAGTAGGAATTGAATTGGTTCTGGCCCAAGGCTAGCTAGGGCAGCTTAGAACACGAGGGCTTGGAGCATGCTCAGTCACTACTTCACTTGCCTCACTTCACAGGCCAGATGGGTAGAGCAGTGTTTCTCAACCTTGTGGTCAGTTCTAGTTTTAATTGAAGACGTTGGCTTCCATGGCACAAAACAAGTTTGAGTCTTAAGTCTCTTCCTTACCTTGTAATCAAGACAGAATAGATTGACTTTGACTGTCTGGGAGTCTCTTTTAGGAAGATAACTCTGACCACTCATTTGCATCAACGATTTCAATATTTGATTCTTATTGTAGTGGGTCTTCACCAAAGCGTGGCAGACGGCATGCTTTTGAAAAAACAAACATTCAATAGTCTCCTTTTCTGCTATATTATTCCTGTCTTAATATTTTAGATATGGTGTGGTTATTGGTTTGGTTTTAAATATTCACCCATATTACCATCGTTGACAGGTGGGGTTTCATGATGCATTTATAGGTGATAAAGGAAGCTTGTGCCATATTGAAGTGTGCGTGTGTAGGTGTCACTTCCATTTGCAATAAAATTTTAAAAAGACCAGTGGGATGGGTTTGAAAATGTAGATCTTTAAATTGTTTGGGATTGAAAGCACATTGTTACTGAAATAACATTTAAAATAAGCTGTATTACTGCCTCAGATGAGGACTAATATTAAAGTGAGCCGTTGTAGAAATTATCCAACAAACCGGCACCAAAACCTTTCAATGACTCCATGCTGAAACTGATGCATTGAGTGTGTTTATATAGTCTCTAGAGGTACAAGTATTATTGGCTGTGTCTGAGGGCTCTGTGCTTGTCTGTCAGTCAAATCCTTTATTTTTTATTAAAAGTGGGTCTGTTGAGTCTTGCATGCCATTTTTCTTAATACTGTAGTGGTGTCTGAAACCCCAGTTGGCCCTAGGGGCACGGTCAGCAGAGCACAACCTTTTTGAATATTCAGATATGTTATGTAGAATAAACATGCCTCTGACATGTAGCATAAAGACTCATGTCAGCTCTATTCAGGACATTTATCTGCAATGTTCCACCACGCTGTGCAACCCCAGGTACTACTAAACCAGCCTCATCCAAAGACTAACGTGTAAGCTAAATCCATGTCAACTTTTATCCCAACGTCTGAAGATCAATAAAGTTATGGGATTTGACTACTCCTGGAAGAGCCATTCATTTAGTGTGTAAATGGAGAATAATATCATTGTGTAAGAACAAGTGTTCTATTCCCTCAGCCCAAGATCTCTTTGGATGTCAAGTTAAGTAAAACAGTCCATAATGCCATTGTGTTGCACAGTAAAAAAGTTTAACTTTAGAATTAAATATCATATTTGTAAAACAATGAGAACAAAAAACAATAAAACGATTAAGATTTATTGTGGTAATCTTCCTTTTTACAGACTATATACACAAGTTAGTTACCACATGGTCCATTTTCAGACGGACCTGTGGTGTGAGATTCCTCGTTTCATCGCACTGTACTGGTGACAGCTGATACAAAAATCATTCATTTTCTATGCTAAAGTATGCATACTCTCATTGAGTTTATATTTCATCAATCTAGTTATATACCTTAACATTGTAATTAACTGACTTAAGTGTCTGTTTAAACACTTTCTTTAACATTAATAAACCCCCGAGTAAAGATAGAAAACAATTCCCACAAAACATAGAAAAGCTGAACATCTTATTCTTTGAAGAGTTGACCCCAAATGAAATGGTATTTACTTCACACAAAGTGGAAAATTCATTAGTTTTACACCTTATACAACAGTATTGACTTGGAATCAACTTAACAACTCTTCCTCAAAACTACCAGCAGTACAGAAGAGTAAAGGATCTATGAGGGGTGATACGGGGGAGAGAGAAGGGTTAAAAATCTCACTGTAGACAGTGAGGGAAACTATACATGGGTTGTCTGAAGTAGCCAGTCCCCTCTCCCTTCTAAGGCTCACAGATGATTGTCTCGACCACAAACTTGTTCTCAAAGTGACGGATCGTCCTGCAGTTCAGGGCTTCACGCTTTTCCCTGCCTGCAAGGTACAGATGAAGGAGGATGTTTCAAAAATGTGCATGTAGGCCTATACAAACATCTTCTATAGCACCTGATCATTGGCCAGAGTATAATGCGGTGTGTTCTCAGGTCCACCAAGGAATTTCACAAAATGGTTAATACATGACAATTCAGGGTAAATCTTAAAAAGTGTGCATATAGTACTAACCCAGTATGGTGTGTGCCTGTAGTACTAACCCGGTACGGTGTGTGCGCGTGTGGCACTAACCCGGTATGGTGCGTGTACGCACGTGTGGCACGAACCCGGTATGGTGTGTGTGTGTACGCACGTGTGGCACTAACCCGGTATG